>NW_024100860.1:300000-494147 GCF_016161935.1 Mauremys reevesii
GGAGAGACTCCGCTTCCACTGAGCTTTTAGCCCTTGAGACGCACGAGATTATTGTTATGTTTGTCACAGACTGATCTGAGGTCTCCTGGTTATCTGTCACCTGTGACATTACCCTTGGGTCCCTTTCACAAGTGGTTAATTGGTGGATGCCCCTGCAGGGTAAAATGTATGGCTACAGTACCATCCATCTGCGACCCTTCCTCCCCTGGCCAAAAAAAACAAAAAAAAGAACAAATACAAATATTCAAGAAGCAGGAATAATAAATTGGTTTGGGTCACAAACATTTGAAGCCAAAGACTGTCTCCTTAAAACTGCAGAAGTACGGCATTCCTCCCATAGTTCATAGGCCATAATCCTCCTTGAATCAGAAACACTGTCCCTGAACTGACTTATTTTAATGCCTCTCCCTATTAAAGTGACATCATACAATTGGACAACTGGATACATTGCTGAGTTCCCCAGAACTCTGATTGCAGCAGTATCCATCATGCCAGTCTTCTCTAGGGCATTTGTGTCTCTACAAGACTCAGTGTATAACTGTAAATCTCATCTGCTGTTTCAGTCTGAGCTTTGCAGCTCACTGGCCACCACTGTGGCCTAGCAAAACAGTTGTTGAGTAATAAGAGACATTGGGCCAAATCCTAAAAAATCCAGTTGCAAGTTGTGCTTAAATCACACAGTACCGTTTCCTTGCCTTAAGAGCCCAATCCTGAAACAATACAAAACAGGGAAGTAACTTCATTCATGCAAGTATTTTACTCAGACTTGTCACCTGCGTAAACTGACTCATTAGCTTAAACAATTGCAGGATTGGGCTCTAATACTACTGAGGAAAGCAAGGGTTTGCAGGGTCAGGTCCCTTTAGTAGAGAATCCAGAGAGCCTGGGGGGTCACTGCTTATTTACATGACCCAGCTCTCTTCCTTTAGCGCGTGGAACATTTCATACATAAAACAGCACCATCTTTCCCCACTCCCCTAAGCCTGTACAAATGCTTTCTGTTCTTCTCATGTGGCAAATAATCATTTCATAGGATTCCTTCCAATCCCTGTGGGATAAAGAGCATGAACACTTTCTTCCACACAGTGCTGAGACAGTAAGGAATAATATGGAAAATAGTACCACATGCCTTTCTTTAGTTATCTAACTATTTTGAATGGGATTCTTTTTCCTGAGTCCTTACAAAGTGCTCAAATGGGGCCAGATCCACTGCCCATAATTTTAAATCGGTGGGAGCCTTCCAACGACTTCAGTGGGTTTGGATCAGGCCCTAAATCAATATGTTTTGTGAAACAGGTAGAACCTATTTTGATTACCCAAGAAACTCCACTCCAGGAATGACTGTATTGTACCCACAAATCTGATACCTGAGAAGCAGTCTCTAGGAAATTAATATCAATCTGTCAACTGCATACACTTTTTAGCTATCACTTTCCACCTGAGGCAATCGCTGGTAACATTCTTGATTGACGTCTATTGCTTTCTTAGAAAGGAGTCTAGCTGTGCCGTGGCACCCACTTTCTCTGCACTCAGCGCTAATGCTACCAGATGTGGCATTTTTATGAGAGGCTTTTTATGTAACCCTTCTGCCCCTCTGAGTTGGCAGCAACAAGGGCCGGGTTCAGTATCCAGGGGTTCCGTTTCAATAACACAATGCAAAACCGGCTCGAGCCCCCACCCAGTGACCTGGGACAATTACCTACCACCCCCCCGGGCGCCTCTAGGAGGCAATACTTCCCACCTTGCAAGCACAGAGTCCGAGTGTAGCAAAATCCTTTTAATAAAGGAGGGAAACAATGCGGCATCACGTTGGAGAGACACCACAAACAGGACTATACACAAACCATAAGCAAAAAAAACCCCACCTCCAAGTACATTTGGCACTGTCCTCTCCCCCTTAGGGTCTTAAGTCCAATCACCCCAAAGTCCAACAATCCAAGAGTCTCTGTCTCTGGTCAGTGCCACCCCAGAGTTCAAAAGTTTATCTGCAGAGTTTTAACCCCCCCAGCCTGGGTGGAAATGGGGGGGGCACACACAGGGTGTTAAGGGACACCTTACGTGGGCCAGGGCCGACTGCCCCACTTCTCCGTGGAGTTCTGCTGCAGCCTTCACCACGACTGGCTCCACTCCATCAGCCGCTCCTCCAGCCAACCTGTGAACCGCATCAGCCATCCACACAAACCGCTCCACACTGCTCACTGTTCCATGGGCTGCACCAACGTGCTGCAGACTGCTCCGCTCTGCCAACTGCTTAGCAATCAATCTTCAGGCTCCCCCACTCAGTGATCTCAGCTCAGTAAGCTTAGCTCTTTTAGTGATTTCAGCTTGTAGTAGAGGAGCCCCAGTGCCACCTTGGGCCAACATGAATTCAGGTCAGCAGCCTCCAGATGGACTCCTAAAGGATTCAAAATTAGCTCTGCTCTTTAACAGTGGAGAGAAGAGGATGTGCAATTGGTGTTCCAGGCCCTCAAAAGGGGCCCATACCATCAGGTACACACACCAGTCCCCAGCCTCTCTTCCTTCACTGGGTTTTGGAACCCATGTCCCTTGTCTAGCAAGTACTATTTAATGTAGGTTGAGTCATTTCTGTCATAAAGCAGTCTCATAGTTCCTCATTCACATAATTAAGGTAACAGCCCTTTTTTTTCCTTCCTGCCCCAATAACAAAGAAATTGGGGATTCCACAGTGTGAAAATAACTATCCCATGCTGCTGTGTGTTATGCTAAGTGGAGTGGGTTTACCAATGCAAATGCACATTCCTAAAATTCCTTTGCCCACTCCTCATAATGTACCACCAGATGTCAGGGTAGATCTCTTCCTGACTCTGCTTACATTTAAAATCCAGAAAGAACAACGTTTCCGTTGGTGGGGTACAACAAAAATTGTTGTGTAGAGGAACTCCTTTTCTTGAGGCCTTCTAGAGCTCCTGCATCTATTCTGTAGAGTCATGACCTCCTATGCATTTGTTGTAACCTGCACCGCACACTGTTTGAATATTGTGTGTGATCATTTTTCCCTCAGAATTGAAGCTGACATTTGAACAGTTTGAAGTGTCAGGATTGTAGCAGTTCTGAACTTTACTGAACAAACACACTCGAATGCAGCTCACTTCTGACAAAACATACCACCACCCAGCATGGACAGGATTAAATAATAGGAGGGGTTACAACAGGAGAATCTAAAAGGAGAATCTGCACAAACTCAGAAGTTCTAAAGTGTGCAACACAGGGAAGTAAAACAGTACAGGAAAGTGTTGTCAAAACTTGTCTATTACATGTTAATTACAGAGAGAGTGAGGGGACATATTACTGGCAGAATGGCAAAATCAATCATATACAGTGTCTGCTGAAAGCTGCTCAAAAGGTGGGATATGCTAAAAGTAGGTTCAGCAGAGATGGATGGTTGGGAAGAGTGCAGGTGAAGGAGTCAAAGTTACATGATAAACAAACAACATATTCCTACTACAAAGAGCTTTAGCCAATCTAAATATAGATATGACAAGAACATACCTGTGGGGAAATTTGGTTGTTTCACAAAAATACATCACCATCGACAGAGTTGTTTCAGTGTAACAGGAAAAGGCCTGACTGCCAAAATAGCCCCATCTCTTGGGGGGGCACTTCCTTTATTCCCCTTCAAGTGCAGGGGCACTTCCTGTCTGAAAGGCTAGTCCTTCACCCTTAATGAAAAGCAGTTGCATGAAGTCTGGAGTTAGTGACTCCCAATTAGTCCTCTCATGGCTCACTTGTGGCAACTTCTCCTCCCTTTCTGTCTCTGCTCAGCCTGATAACAGGCTTGCAGTGCAGTTTTAATACTTATTTGGTCATTTGGTGATAATTTCTGTTCCCAAAGGATTACCACAGTGGGATTTCACTATGGGGGAAAATTCTACTGCCCTCCCCGTGCAAGACAGTTTGCTGTCAGAAACACAGCATCCCAGACCTAACCACACAGGAGAGGCGGGATGCTTGGCAGAGCAAGGCAGGACAAGAAGCTGGGCATCTTTTCCTACCTGCAGTCATATCTATGCACCATCTTCCTGCCAGTGAACAGGAGTGCAGCTCTGGTACTGAAGTAGTGGTTGTGAAGTGGGTTTGTGCAACTTGGAAGAGGATTTGCACTTGAAGTGCCATGTTTTTCCTTACAAATTCCTTGACTTTGATGGGACTATTCACACACTTAGAGCTCCACATATGCTTAAATGCGTTATGGTATAGGATTCAGGCTGTGTGTTGGGGGGTATGCCATCTGGCCCTATAAACATAGAGTAGCTTCTGTGTAGCAGGAGTGCAAATTCACTGAAATGCATAGAGGCAATTTGAGACTTTGGAAGAAGGTCAGACCCTAGATCCTTTTGACGTCAATGGCAAAACTTACATGAAGTTTCATTACAGCTGAGTTCAATATAAGCAAGTTCTACTGTATTTGGTTTACAAAGTTAATTTTAAACCTCATTTTATTCATTCAGCAGGTCTTTTTTTAAAATAGTCTGTCTCTAAGTTTCTTTGGAGACATTAAGACGTACCTGTCAGGTCTAAGGATGGCTAATGAGAATGTTGGGGCCATATTCTGCCATTAAAGTATTAGTCATATCCTTCCATGGAAATCTGCATTAATAACAAATTAATGACCTAGGGCCAAGGTTATCTTTTGTTTATTCTGCTTTCTCGTAGCTGATCACTATTTGCTAGGCCTCTGGCCTCTTGACCAGACTCTGGACTTTGGGCCTCTAAAAGCGGACGCAATCCATATACACCTCTACCCCGATATAATGCTGTCCTCGGGAGTCAAAAAATCTCACCGCGTTAGAGGTGAAACCGCGTTCTATCGAACTTGCTTTGATCCGCCGGAGCGCGCAGCCCCGCCCCCCCCAGAGCGCTGCTTCACCACGTTCTAACCGAATTCGTGTTATATCGGGTCGTGTTATATCGGGGTAGAGGTGTACCAAGTTGTTATGCAAACAGCACGTGGATTTTAACCCTTCAGAGCTGAAGCTGCAGACTCAAAGGATCCAGTGAGTGGGGTGGGCCCAGAACACTGAGGGCTGTGGGCTTTGCAGTGCACAGATCAATCTCAGAAGCATTCGCATAAAGATCTGACAGCTTGTCAGGCATGCAAAGAAGACAAAACAATGCAAACACATTTGAGGACACTGAATTGTTTTAAAGTTACCACGCTAGCTTTTCAAAATGCTGTTCAGTTTCTGAGCACATTATACATTGAAAAGTTTTATATAGAACTGTACCATCTTTGGAACCGCAGTCTTACCAGTTCCATTATGCTGCAAATCCAGGAATTTACCTAGGGTTTATAAAATCAATTTCAGTACTATCATGGTTGAGATTATAATATAATCCACATTTTATAGAAGACAACCAAATACTCATCAGCATCACCAGAAAATTTAAAAACTTGTTTTGAACAACTGAACTCTCCACAGAGGATTGAAAGCCTCAGCAGATCTTGCTTAATAAGGCTGTTGCTAGGTAGGCCATGTTTTCCTTCATAGTAGTGAAGGGAATTAAAGCCATTACAAGGGTCAAGTTGGCCTAAGTCCTAATGAACGGGAACACGAAGCAGGCAGGCAAAACCAGTCACAGAGGCAAATCTATAGAGCTGGTGCCAAGAAGGGCTGTAATCTACACCGAGAGGCAATAAGAAGTTTTTCTTCAGGACAGGGCACATTTACCTTGTTCTGACAAGTTTTCATTTGTAAAATGAGCACATTTGTAATTCCTAAGGCAAAGAAAATCCAGTTTAGTACATGTTCTACTTCCCTCTCAGATCGTCTTCTAAGGATTGTAGGACTATGTGGAATTATATTCCAATGTACATGTGACACAGGTGCGTGCAATCAATATCAGCAGCAGACAATAGAGCGAAGCAGAAAAATCAGCAAGATGGACGGCGTTAAAGCATTTCTTCGCCTTCTCAAGAAAAATCCTTACAGGACTAGTAAATTCTTGTGAACAGTGCGATGTATAGTTAGCATTAACTGCTGCAGTGGTGTACACAACAGGGCAGCCCAGTGTTCCCTTTGAATAGTGGCGCTTCAAAACGCAGCATAGGATGAGGTTTGGTAAATGCATTTAATTCATTTGAGAGCTAGATATGTGTACTGTTGGGCATGAATGAACTAAGTTACTAGGTGGGCTGTAGTTGTCATGGCAAATGTTGAGAAATCATGATAAGTGGAGAAAGTGAATAAGGAAGAGTTATTGCTTCCTTCATGTAACACAAGAACCAGGGGTCACATAATGAAATTAATAGGCAGCTGGTTTAAAACAAATGTAAGGAAATGCTTCTTCACACAGTCACTTTATGGACTGTCACTTTATGGAACTCATTGGCAAGGGGTGTTGAACAGTCACTTTATGGAACTCATTGGCAAGGGGTGTTGAAGTCCAAAACTATAAAAGGCGTTCAAAAAAGAATGAGATAAGGTCATGCAGGATGGGTCCATCAATGGCTATTATCCAAGATGGTCATGTTACCAGATGTGCCCGTTACTTTGGGCTATGCCCATTTATTAGGGTCACTCTTCTGGGTGGGGAAGGAGGGTGCTGTAAATCTGTTAATATGCTGCTTATGTCATTTGTGTGTTCATATGGAGCTCTACTTTTCCCTTCTGCAAGGCCCCTCCCAATGGAGCTACCCTGCAGGACCTAGGTTCCCCAGGGCTGGGTTCCTCCAGCCCTAGAATTAGATGAACACACACACACACACTCCCCACCCCCTAAGTCTGAGTGGACCGGGTCAATCAGCACCCTCCAGCTGATCCCCTCATGTGTCTCTGTACTCAATGGGCTGGGTTGAGCAGCACTTTCAGCTGCCCTCCCCCTTATGTGCCCCAAGTTTAACACGTCCCTATCCCACTTTCACGTTACAATAGTACTGGTAGTAACCCACTTAATGAGCAAAGCCCACAGTATTTTTGGGCGCTACAGGGATCTTTAGCTTAGGTAAAGGAAGTGTTGCTGCAGAATTAATGGGGGAAGCTGAAAACACAAAAGAGTAAAATTCAGAGAGAGAGAGAGAAGCAACCAGCTGAACCATAAAAGTAATTTATTGAATAATAGTGATAACTGCACAAGGAGGGCTAAATAAATATAACAGTTACATTTTAAAGGTTAATACCTGTGGTAGAAAAGAAAACAGAGAGAGAGAGAAATCTCACCCACTCCATGAGGCTTGAACTGGTCGGGGTTCCCACGTGATGGTGGTAGCTCTGGGTCCTGAGTGCTGGAGACTGGCAGAGCCCTCAACATGATCAGTCAGGAGATGGTGTCCAAGTGGAACTGATGCAGAGTTTGAGTCTATACATCAGAACACTGACTTGGGCACAGGTAGGGGTTTTTGTAGAGAAAATACAGTAGTTCAAGGGAGAACACTAGATTTCTTTGTGGGTAAACTGATGACTCGAGGGGTTTTTTTTTAGCTAGACAATAGGAACTGATCACTCTTGGCTATGGGTAGTGTTTTCTTCCAGGGAGCTCACAATGCAACTAGGCTCCTTCAGTATTTTGGGATATCAATTGAAGATTTATTACTAGAATTGGTCTGATAATTGCTAAGCTGAGTGTGTGCAGGCGTAGGTTCATTAGCACCTGGAGCAGGGATTCCCATGATGCACTGTGTCCCTGTTTTTCTGGTCTCAAAGTTTAGTGAGGTTCTCTGTTCCTCATTCATTATGCTAATCCCTGTCCCATCTTTCATGCAGATGAGGCTAGAGGAGTTGTCTCTGTTCTTCATTCTGTATGCGAATAGAGATGTCTTAATCTTGTCACCCTTGTTAGGAGGGGTCTAGGTGTGTCTCCCAATGCCCTTCATTGTTCTCTGCAAGCCTTTTCTCTGATTGGTTTTGGCTCAAACAGAGACTGGAGGGGGGTGTCTTTCATGAGTCAGACAGGCTAGATACTGTGCCCTGGTTCCCAAAACACAGAGCTGGCTGGTATCAAGTCCCCCCGTTGATGGGGTACTTGCACTGAGTGAGTATCCCCATCGCATCCTTAACGCCGTGGTACCGGGTCTGATCTTCCATCCATTGCAGCCGCTGCATCAGTCGTTGTATCCAACAAACCAGCAGAATCAGACCAATTGCTAGTATAATTTGGAAACCAGTGATCACCAAATGGGGTGAAGCATGAGATTTAAAAGACCTGTTGCACTGGGGCTCCACCCAAGCAAAGTCTCCCACCAAGAGTGATGGCCTGTGTTTTTACCTTAATGGCAATGAGACCCATTCCCAGTGAAATGGGAGAAACCTCCTTGTAGAGCTCAGGATAGGCATTTAACTGTTGTACAGTCCATATAGGCACAGTAAATGTAATATCACAACCAACAATGATGGTTATATTATAGAAACAGCGATTAGCATAAGGCCCCATGGGTTGGACCCAGTGCCCATTAATCAACACAATATTACATCATGTCCTTACACACATACCTGCTTTGCCAACATAGACAATAACAGACCCTTCTGCGTGGATAACATTGAAGGAAGAGTGAGAATATTCCCAGGTTACCCATTCATCCCAATCCTTATGGCTAGTTTCAATCAGGAGAGCACATGCAGGTGCAATGTGAGAGCTATTCATGCCCTTTAAGTGGATTTGACCCTCCTTCAGAGAAGTCTGAGGTGGAAGAACCAAATGTTCTTGTTGATCCAATTTTAACACCTGGGGTCCTGAAACTGGGGCTCTTAAATGTCAGAAGGAGCACAGTTTGTGATCAGAGGGTTGGAATTTAAAGCTGTTTTTGTTGTTGGCCCAAATCCACTCTGTACAAACCGGGCTCATGAAATCTCTCTGAAATGGCAATGTGCCTATAGAATTTACACCAAATTGCTGGCATGAGCTTGTCACAATGTGTGTCCTTTAATGGAACTGTCCAGTCTGGGGGACCTTGCTGAATCAAGTCATGTGCAGCTAAAGTCCAGTTCAGCAGTTTACGAGGAACCATGTGATATTCTTGCCTGCTGGTGTGATCAGAGACAGCTGCAGTTCCTCTCCAGGTAACGGAGGTGTCTGAGTTCCAATGGCAATGATGACACGTAGGGGCATGGTTGTTCCCCAAACAGCAGAGGAAACCAGGGCTACCCTGCACCTTTCACCACCCAGGAGGCTGTCACTGAGTGTGTTTGTCTCCTTTGAACTGATAGTGACGCTGCAGGGCCAGGGGGTTGCTCCCATTCCCACAGAATCCATGCATGTGGCACAGCAATTTAGCTTCCTGGGCTCCAGCTGGCAAGCACCTCCAGAGGCTCAGAGGGGTCACAGGTACAGCATAGAGCCTGGACAGCATCAGACTCCAGACACTTATGAACAGCAGGGTGCTGGCACACCAGTGGGATGTCATGGCTCATGGACGGGCCCTGTGAGGGGCAGAGAAGAGAGAAAAACTTCCCACACTCCCCCCGTATATATTGGGAGAATCTGGGATCAATATTACAGAGTGATCATGAAGCGGTGACCTACGTGAGGGTGGGCATAATAAGTCAAGGATTTTTCTGGCCTTTTCCTGTCTTAACATCAGGGTAGGCACTGACCAGCCCACTTGATGCTTATTTTCCAATGGCCCAAAGCCGTTCCTTCTTGCTGGCCAAGATGGGTGGCCAACAGGATGGAGAAGACAGGGTCAGGTGGTTTATCCTTCCATACTTTGAGCTGTGAAGAATGAAACCATTTTCGCCAGGGTTTCCCATTTTTTTCATTCAGGATTTCTCCCTGACACACACTGGGGCTGGCCCAATTCACCAAAGAGCAGCGGCCATCCCAGGTGCATGTAAAGAACTGCTTAGCAGTGACAGAGGCGGTGTGGGTTTTAATAGGGATGGCTTCCACCCTGGATCTTTCTCAAACAAAGTCAGTGGATTTATACACAGTTGAGGAACTGTGACAGCTAGAAACAGGGCCGCCCAGAGGATTCAGGGAGCCTGGGGCAGGGCCGGGTCTTTGGCGGCAATTCGGCAGCGGGTCTCTCTCGGAGGGAAGGACCTGCCGCCAAATGCAGACGAAGAATGAAGTGGTGGCAGTAGAGCAGCCTAAGTACAGCCGATCGCGGCTTTTTTCTTTTTCTTTTTTTTTTTGGCTCCCGCCGCTTGTGGCGCTCGTACTCACCGGCTGGCGCTCCGAGGCTTTGGCAGCACTTCAGCAGCAGGTTCTTCACTCGCTCCGAGTCTCCCGCGTCACTGAAGGACCCGCTGCCGAAGACCCGGAGCGAGTATTTGTCACACTGCCAAAAACCCAGAGCAGCTCGCGGGGCCCCTGCAGGGCCCGGGGCCTGGGGCAAATTGCCCCACTTGCCCCCACTCTGGGTGGCCGTGGCTAGAAACTGAACCAAATTTCTCAGCACCTACACTCTTGCTTGCTACAGGCAATGATTCATTCTGAGCTAACTCAGTCAACTCACTTCCACACCCTTCAGTTGCAGCAAACTGCTTGCAAAAGCTACATGAGGTTTTAGTCCTTCAGGAGCAATTTTAGGCAACAATTCATTTCCCCCAGAAATGTTGTCCTTTCCCTTTTCAGCTAGGGGTTGCTCTAGAGAAACATCTTCCTGAGCATCTTTCTGGGTTTCAGCTGAATCCAGAACAACTTCTGAGACAACAGACATATCCTCCATCAGCATAAGCTGAGAGCATGGGTGGCAAGTTTGTAGAAATTTTGGTGGTGCCCAGAACCCGCCCAACTCTGCCCCCAAACTCTGCCTCCCACCTGCCTAAGGCTTTGGGAGGAGGTTTGGGGAAGTGTGAGTGCAGATCCAGGGCTGGGGATTAGGGTACAGAAGGGGTGCAGGGTGCAGGCTTTGGGATGGAGTTTGGGTGCTGGGTGCAGGCTCTGGGCTGGGGCAGGGAGTGGGTGTGCAGGAGGGGGTGAGAGGTGCAGGCTTTGGGATGCAGTTTGGGTGCAGGCTGGGGGTGGGGGCGTAGGAAGGGGTGAGGATGCAGGCTCTGGGAGGGAGTTTGGGGTGGGAAGAGGTGTGTGGGAAGGGGAGGGTGCACCCTCTGGGAGGGTTTGGGTATAGGTGGGCGTGCTGGGGTGTGGGCTGTGGGGCTGAGGATGAGGATTCATGATGCAGGAGGGGGCTCAGGGCTGAGGCTGAGGATTAGGGTGCGGGGGGATGAGGGCTGGGGCTGAGGATTAGGGTGCGGGGGGATGAGGGTTCTGGCTGGGGATGAGAATTAGGGTGTTGGGGGCTGAGGGCTCTGGCTGGGGATGAGGATTTGGGTGTGTGTATGTGTGTGTGTGTGTATCTATCTATCTATCTAGTTTCTTGTCTGGTGAAAAAAAATTCCCTGGAACCTAACCCCACCCATTTATATTAATTCTTCTGGGGAAATTGGATTTGCTTAACAACGTTTCACTTCAAGTCATATTTTTCAGGAATGTAACTACAATGTTAAGCGAGGAATTACTGTACTGCAATGTTGCACGGTAGCGAAACATGGGTGCTGACAGAGGAGCAGGAACTGTCTGGAGAGGGTGATGGAAAGAAGAATTCTGGGAATTTCAATCCACAACAAAGTCCCCAATGAAGAGATCAGACAGCAGAGTGGAGTGCTGGGCATTGTTGTTGAGAGCATGCATAGTAGAATGCGATAGGCCTGGCATATAGTGAGGCTCACTGACAATCGATGGACTGCAGCTGCACTCGGCCAAACTCCAAAGAGATGGGAAGATGTTATCATGAAAAGACATGGCCGCACATGGGGAAGGAAGGCCATGATACGAGAAGAATGGAAGATGTGTTGTGATCGGTGCAAATGAGACGACGGCTGAAGGACTGATCGATCAAGGTGAATTTCTAGTAATAAATAGTCTCAAAAATGTGTTTTGGAAATTTAATGAAACATTGATATACAGAAGGAATACTGCTAATGTAATGTGTGGTTTGGTACTTAACTGAATTTCTATTAAATTTTATTTCAAACAAGTTTCTACACAATTATTTACAGAACATTGTACAACAATCACCTATATTAACAACATGTTGAGAAATAAAAATGGATCTGTCCATTCATTCAACACAGCTTTACTGACATAGTTATCAGTAAATGTTTAACAACAAGATGTGTAAAAATGATTTCGTGTTGAAAGTATTATACAAATTATTTTGACAAAAAATAGTGAGCATATAGTTTTCATACCCCTCTAAGAATTCCTTCCACTGCCCTCTACCCATCAAGATGGGTTTTGTCCCATTAGCAGTGCCCTGTGAGGAGATTTGACCAATCAGGGTGAGTTGTGGGGTGGGGTGAGCCGTCCATAAGTGGGTCGTGTGACCCCTTAAGAACTTCTCCCACCATCCTCTACCAATCAGGAAGGGTTTCAGCTGCTGGGGACCACCCCAAGAGGAGATTAGACCAATCAAGGCAAGTTCTGGGGTGGAGTGAGCCATCTGGAAGTGGGTTGTGTGACCCCTCTAAGAACTCCACCTACTTCCCTCTACCAATCAGGATGGGGTTCGCCCCGATAGGACCACCCTGAGAGGAGATTTGACCAATCAGAGTGAGTGCTGGGGCGGGGTGACCTGTTCGGAAGTGGGTTGTGTGACCCCTCTAAGAACTCCTCCCAACGCCCTCTGCCAATCAGAGAGCAGCATCATTGCCCCATAAGTCCCAGCTTTGGGCAGAGGAGGCCATCTCTGACCAAGGACACGTGTTTTAGAAGTTGTGGAAAGGCTGCTGAGAGGAAACATGGACTCCTTTACCATCCCTTTGAGAACTTTGGACTTTGTTTTAGCTCCGAGCACCTTTGGAATTGTGTGGAGAAAGCGCTACCTCGGTGACAGTTCCAAGGAGGACCCTTTGACTCAACGTTGATGGATACGTTGGAATCCGACCCCGAAAACTTTGTTAGGCATCCCAATTAGTGTGAAGGCCTCTCATTGTCCACCCCCCTCGAGGTGGAAGGCGATCATGGCTTGGGGGAGTCACCGGCAGACAAGGTGAATGGAAAAGACGTCGCTCGGTTAAATGAATGATTAAGAAGCAACGGTCGAGGATGGGCTGTAATGGGGCTAGGAAAAGACGGTTACTCACCATTGTAACTGTTGTTCTTCGAGATGTGTTGCTCATATCCATTCCATGTAGGTGTGTGCGTGCCGCGTGCATGTTCGTCGGAAGACTTTTACCCTAGCAACTCAGTGGGTCGGCTGGGCGCCCCCTGGAGTGGCGCCACCATGGCGCCGGATATATACACCAGCCGACCCACTCCTCAGTTCCTTCTTGCCGGCCACTCCAACAGTGGGGAAGGAGGGTGGGTGTGGAATGGATATGAGCAACACATCTCGAAGAACAACAGTTACAACGGTGAGTAACCGTCTTTTCTTCTTTGAGTGATTGCTCATATCCATTCCATGTAGGTGATTCCCAAGCCTTACGTAGGCGGTGGGGTCGGAGTGAGATGTTGCAGAATGCAAACTGCTGAGCCAAAGGCTGCATGATCTCTGGACAGTTAGACCAAAGAGGCAAAGGTCCGGTTCGAGGACCAGGTAGTAGCACAACATAGCCCCTGGAAGGGTATGTGAGTCAGGAAGGCAGCAGAAGAAGCCTGAGCCCTTTCCAAATGAGCAGTAAGGTGGCTCGATGGAACATGGGCCAAGTCACAGGAGGTGCAAATGCATGACGTCATCCAAGATGAAAACCTCTGGGAGGAGACAGGTAGGCCCTTCATCCGGTCTGCCAAGACAACGAAGAGTTGGGGCGTACAAAAGGGCTTGTCCGCTTGACATAAAAAGCGAGCGCCCTACGGCGTCTAGAGAGGGCAAATGTGCTCCCTTCGCGATGAATGTGGCTTCGGAAAGAAGACCGGAAGGAAGATATCCTGGATGATAGGAAAGGTCAACAGCACCTTAGGGAGGAAGGCCGGACGTGGTCACAACCGCACCTTGTCCTTGCGAAACATAGTGCACCGTGGGTCCACTGTGAGAGCCTGAAGCTTGGAGACTTGTCTGGCCGATGCAAAGGCTACAAGGAAAAAACTCTCTCTCAGGACAGGTATCTCAGCGAGCATGTTGTCAGTGGCTCGAATGGGGCAGGCATAAGACTGCTTATAACCAGGTTGAAGACCCAGGTTTGGCGGGGCGGCAAAACTGGGGGTATAAATGCCCCAAGCCCTTGAGGCCCTTAATGATGAATCGCGCCAGGCGCTGATGTTTGAAAGATCAGAGGTAATCCAAGATGAAATGTATCGGAACCTCGGTGGGAGAAACATTGTGTTTCGTAGCAGCAAGAGAAACACTTCCAGTTGGCCAGATACGTTAACCAAGTGGAAGGCTTCCTACCACCCAGGAGAATCCTGTAGAACCGAGGCAGAGCAATGTGACTCCGATCGGTTTAGACCTGCAGCAGTCATGCTGTGATATTCAGGGATTGCTAGTCTGGGTGGTGAAGTTTGCCGTGATCCTGCGTTATGAGGTCTGGGCAAAGAGGCAGGGGAATAGGGTTGGCTATCGACAAGTCTAGTAACATGGTGTACCAGTGCTGCCTAGGCCACGCCGGAGCGATCACGATAGCGTGCGCTCTGTCCCTGCAGAGTTTTAGCAGGACCCTGTGAACTAGCGGGCACGGTGGGAAAGCGTACAGCAGAGGGCTCGCCACGGCATCAGAAAAGCAGCCAAGATCGAGCCCCGGGAGAGGCCTTGGAATGAGCAGAACTTCCCTCTTGTTCCGTTCTCGCAAGAGCGAAGAGGACTATGCGGGGAAAACCCCACTTCCGGAAACGGAATGGATAAGATCCGGAGGAATCAACCACTTGAGAGACAGGAAGGATCTGCTGAGGCGATCAGCCAGAGTGCTCCGGACCACTGGGAGAAAGGACGGTACCAGGTCCATCAATTGGGCTGTGCAGGAGTCCCGGAGCTGGATAGCTCCCTGCAAAGAGGGGAGGACCGTGCTCCTCCGTGCTTGTTTATGCAACGTGTGTCCGTTGTGTTGTTTGTGAACACAGAGACACAACAGCCTTGCAGGTGCTGCTGAAGCGTCTGTTACACAAGGCAGACTGCTCTCAACTCCCGGACATTGATGTGCAAGGCCAGCTGGTGAGCCAATCGAAGGCCTTAAGTGTGAAACTGACCCAAGTAAGCACCCCAGCCGAGAGATGGGGCGTCCATCATGAGGGACACCGAGGGGTGAGGTGGATGGAACAGCATCCCTGCACACATCAGGAGGCGTCGACCCCCAGTCGAGGAGCCTAGGGCGCTCGGGGATCGAGGCGACCATGACCGTGTCACCTTTGGCCGGGTGGTACACTGAGGTGAGTCACGATTAAAGTGTACGGAGGCGCAGCCTGGCATGTTTGGTTACGAACGTGCAGGCAGCCATGTGACCCAGGAAACCTAGGCAAGTTCAAGCCACAGTTGTCAGGAAGGTCCACAGACCTTGTACAATGGTTACCATCGCGTGAAACCAAGGCGTAGGTAAGCAGGCTGTGCGATACTGGAGTCCAGGGTGGCCCCCAGTTAAGTCTATTCCCTGTGTGGGAATCAGGTGGATTCCTCTTTATGGATCATCAGGCCTGAACGCAGGAATAGGACCTTGTCGACGCCCACATGAGTGGTAACTTGGGCCCCGGTGGTCCCTGGAATGAGCCAATCGTCTAGATATAGAGAACGTGTATCCGACAGTGGCGGAGAGGTGGCGACTACAGCCAGACACTGTGGATACACATGGGCTGTATAGAGGCCAGCCGGGAGGACCGTAAACTGGAAATGACGGTTGGCCACAAACCGGAGGTACCTTCTGTGTGGAGGATAAGTGGCGACGTGGATAAGTGGGTCCTGTGTGGGCTCACGCTCCTGGACGACCTCCTATCCGGTGGGATGTGGGAATCCGGTGGCTGAACTGGGCTTCCTCCATACCGGTCGGAGGGGGACGGCCAACCGTCGCCTCTGGCACCCAGTGCTCTGACAGAACAGAGCGAGATTGGATCACAGGTAGGCCCTTGGCCTGACAGCACGCCCGAGACATACAGGGTAGCCACTGATGGGGGTTAGGGTCCTGGCCCTGGGGCATGTGGGAGACTCTGGTGTGCACACCCGAATGGATGGCCATGGAGGAGCTAAAAGCCCTGGGCATAGTCTACCTCTCTAGCTGATGTCGTCTCAACGCGGTACCGGGGATCGGTACCGGGAGGCATACTGGTATCGGGAGCGAAAATGGGACCTGCGACCGGAGCGGTGCCAGGAGGTCGACCGAAATCTCGAGGCTGGATGCCGGGAGTGGCTACGGGAGTCCAGAGCCTGGAGCGGTGCCAGGGGCTGGATCGGCACCGAGCGTGCCAGGTCGGCGAACGGGACGCTGATCGGTGCCACGAGTACGACCAGTACTGAAATGGAGAACGGTGCCAGGACCGTGAGCGGTGCCGGCACCTGGCTTGGCGACGGGACCGAGAACATCTGCGGGACCGCGATCGTGAACGCTGCTGCTCTGAGGTGCCGACGCAGGGTGGTCTGAGCAAGGCAGGCTTGCCGATTGACAATATAACCCGCACTGGCGGTGCTGGACTCGACGGCTCTTGCGTGGCCGGAGTCGACAGTGCCGATAATGTTGGTGCAGGTATCAGAACTGGGCAGACCGAGTTGGTATAGCATTCAGGCTGCGGAGCAGGCGGCTCTGACGCAGCTGGAGAGTAAGCTCAACCACGGCTTGTACCGGGGAACTTTCCGGTACCAGACTCGACAGCTCTTGCATGGCCGGAGTGAACGGTGCCGATGTGCCGCAGGGAGCTTTCCAGCACCGACTCGACTGCTCTTGCATGGCCGAGTTAACGGTGTGGATATTGTCGGCGCAGACATCGGTGCCGGGCGATCCGACTTAGCATAGCACTCGGGCTGCGGAGCAGGCGGCTCGGACGCAGCAAGAATCTTGTGCCTCTTCATGCTCCAGGAGAGGGATCCATGCCGAGTGGATGTCGGAGCCAGCGACGGCCGGTGCCGAGAGGCCTTGGCGGTACCGGCGATCCGGTGCCGAGGGAGCGCTCCTTGAAGACTAACCAGCGCTCGGTGCCGAGAGCGGAGGGGCAAGAGCTGCCTCCCTCAGGAGCTGCTTGAGACGAAAGTCCCGCTCCCCTTTCGTTCTCGGATTAAAGGCCTTACAAAAGCGGCACTTATCTGTTAGGTGAGATTCCTCAAGGTACTTAGGAGAGGATCTCTTGTCGGCATCGGCTTGTGGCCGGCCGAGCATTGTAAAACCCTGTGGACTGGGCATCGTACCCGGCACCGGGTGTGGGGAAGGGGATAATCCCCGAACCCCTCTGAATTAAATACTCTAACTATACAACTATAGAAATCTGAACTATAATTAACGAGAGAAACTATGAGTAGCTAGGGAAGTGGAGGTCAGCTAAGCCGCGCTCCACTGTTCCAACGACCGACACGGGCGGTAAGAAGGAACTGAGGAGTGGGTGGGTCGGCTGGTGTATATATCCGGCGCCATGGTGGCGCCACTCCAGGGGGCGCCCAGCCGACCCACTGAGTTGCTAGTGTAAAAGTCTTCTGACGAACGTGCACGCGGCGCGCACACACCTACATGGAATGGATATGAGCAATCACTCGAAGAAGAACCAGGGATTGCATAAATTAACTACAAGCAGTAGGGTGCTTACACTGTTTCTTTACTGAAAATCTCTCAACAGCTTGACGATGCCTTTCTAGAGGCCTCTGAGAACTTACACATCGGTAGCCCTGTGGGAAAAAATATATCGTGCCTCAGCTGTTTTTGCTCATGCCTGAGACACAGATCTCAAGAGGAAAATCTGGAAAAGGACAAAATGGAAGAATGAATTGTAGTGAGATGAGGCCTGAGGCCTGATCTGAAGTAAGGGTCAAGATGTTGCTAAGCAAATTTAGGCTGTGAGCCAGAGGCAGGCCCTGCTCACAGAAATTGGCAAAAAGAGGGCTGCTAGAAGAGGAAGGGTTTCAGCTGCTGTGTACAGATGTGGTCTCCTCACCTCAAAAAAGATATTCTAGCACTAGAAAAGGTTCAGAAAAGGGCAACTAAAATGATCAGGGGTTTGGAGAGGGTCCCATAGGAGGAGAGATTAAAGAGGCTAGGACTCTTCAGCTTGGAAAAGAGGAGACTAAGGTGGGATATGATAGAGGTATATAAAATCATGAGTGATGTTGAGAAAGTGGAAAAGGAAAAGTTATTTACTTAGTCCCATAATACAAGAACTAGGGGGTCACCAAATGAAATTAATAGGCAGCAGGTTTAAAACAAATAAAGGAAGTTCTTCTTCACATGGCACAGTCAACTTGTGGAACTCCTTACTTGGGGAGGTTGTGAAGGCTAAGACTATAACAGCATTTAAAAGAGAACTGGATGAATTCATGGAGGTTAAGTCCAGTAATGGCTATTAGCCAGGATGGAGTAAGGAATGGTGTCCCTAGCCTCTGTTCATCAGAGGATGGAGATGGATGGCAGGAGAGAGATCACTTGATCATTGCCTGTTAGGTTCACTCCTCTGGGGCACCTGGCATTGGCCACTGTTGGTAGACAGATACTGGGCTAGATGGACCTTTGGTCTGACCCGCACGGCCGTTCTTATGTTCTTAGGAACGTATGCCAAAACAGCACCAGAACAGCTGGGTGCAGACACATCCCACACAGATAACAAGGAACAGGCAGACCCAGCCTAATGACAGTATAAAAGCACAATATGATGAATAGACAATAGGAAAGGATAATATGATGGACAGACTGTATGATGGACAGATTTGTTCGAAACGACCTGTGCCAGGAGAAAGGCAGTAATGCGCAAAGGGGCTGCACCTCAATGCGTCAGGAGTGATGAGTAATCTGTTCTGCACCTGTGTATAAGAATACGTACCGGAGAGCACATCTTTGTCCGGCCTAGGGTGCAGTGGAAAGCCCCACCACTGACTGAGCTGTGTCCATTGCAGGGAGCACCACACCAGTAGCTACTGACAACAGGAACCAGCTCAGACTCCCTTATGGTAGGGGTCATGGCATCCATTTTTACAGGCGGCGCCAAAAGGTTGTGTTAAAGCAGGCGATTAATAAAACTTATTTAAATGTGTCAATACGAATGTGTCCCCCGCTCCATACTTGTGTGAGTAAAACATGGTACATGACATGGATATAAATTGGCAGTCGGGAAGTTTAGGCTTGAAATTAGACGAAGGTTTCTAACCATCAGGGGAGTGAAATTCTGGAACAGCCTACCGAGGGAAACACTGTGGTCGAAGGACCTCTCTGGCTTTAAGTTTAAGCTTGATAAGTTTATGGAGGGAATGGTTTGATAGGATAACACTATTTAGTCAATAGGTCAATAACGTGCCGCCACTGGTAATTAGTACCGAGGGTCAATGTTGGGATACTGAAAGTCTTTTTCCCGAGTGTCTGGCTGGAGAGTCTTGCCCGCATGCTCGGGGTTCAGCTGATCGCCATATTTGGGGTCGGGAAGGAATTTTCCTCCAGGGTAGATTGGCAGTGACCCTGGAGGTTTTTCACCTTCCTCCGCAGCATGGGGCAGGGGTCGCTTGCTGGAGGATTACCTGCTACTTGAAGTCTTTAAACCAGGATTTGGGGACTGCAACAGCTGAGTCAAGGGAGAGAATTATTTCAAGAGTGGGTGGGTCAGCTTTTGTGGCCTGCATTTTGCGGGAGGTCAGACTAGATGATCATAATGGTCCCTTCTGATCTTAAGTTCTATGATTCTATGTCTCCACAGACAGCTCTGTTAAATAACTATATTACACCCCCCCGGAAGTTGGGAGCTTTAGTGGGGTGACCCCTACCATAAGGAAGTCCATTTTGTCCTTTTCCAGATTTCCCTCTTGAGATCTGTGTCTCAGACATGAGCAAAAACAGCTGATGCATGATAGACTTACTCCCACAGGGCTACCGACGTGTAAGTTCTCAAAGGCCTCTAGAAAGGCATCTGTGACAGGTGGGATCACAGAAACCCCCTGGGAGCTGCCACCTGATGTGCCCAGACTACTGCTACCCCTGCTTTCCCTGCCAGCTCAGGACCCCAGCACCCTGTCTTGCTGAGCCAGACACTCCCGTCTGCTCCAACACAGACCCAGGGTCTGAATTACTTGCCCCAAGCTGCAGGTTTACCTGAAAGCAGCTAACAGAAGTGTTCCTGTCTTTAACACTCAGATGCCCAGCTCCCAATGGGGTCTAAATCCAAATAAATCCATTTTACCCTGTATACAGCTTAAAATCGCAAATCTATATCTAATCAAACTGAATACAGATAAGATCCCCACCAGTTCCACAATGCTCCTTTGACAGACTAATCTCCTTTTAGCCTGGGTCCAGCAATCACTCACACCTCCTGCAGTCACTGTCCTTTGTTCCCATTTCTTTCGGGTATCCTGGGGTGGGGGTGGAGGCTCTCTCTTTAGCCAGCTGAAGACAAAATGGAGGCTCTCCCAGGGGTTTAAATAGACTTTCTCTTGGGGGTGGAGATCCACTCCTCACTCCTGTGCCGAGTCCAGCTCCAAGATGGAGATTTGGAGTCACCTGGGCAAGTCACATGTCCATGCATGACTCACAGTTTTTACAGGGAGCATCCATTGTTTACATGCTACCTTGAACTTCCTCAAGTAGACTTCTTATGTGGATTGGAGCATTCCAAGATCCATTGTCCTTTCAGTGTTTCTTGATTAGGTACTTAATTTCCCCAGGAACTGACCAAATGCTCTACTAAGGTTATTTAGAAATCAAGCCGGTACACAGCCAACATTCATAACTTGCATACGAATAGGATTAATACATTCAGTAGATCATAACCTTTATGGAGATATGTTACATGGCATATGTAGCAGAAAACACATTCTAAGCATATTTCCATAGAGCCTTATGGGAGGTACCGTCACACCCTCCCCCTGAGCTTACTGCCAGAGACTTGGACACTGTCCATGGCGGAGGCAGTACATGTAAAATCCCTGTTTGTTTTTGGTTACACTCCTTTCAAGTACCTTTAAACCATATGATGTCATTCCTAAGGGTCCTAGCCAGTTTTGGGGGTCCTGGTCCTCAGATGCCAGAAAACAGGTTGGGGTGTAGTATTGTTAACAGAACGCAGACAGCGATATCTGTTACAGCGGAGGCGTTTTGGCAATTAGCCACCAATGCCATGAGGCAGTGTGCCTCAGTTTCCCCTTCTACACAGCAGCATGGGGCTGTTATGCTTTTGCTGCTGTTCCAAGCTTCCAGACTGTTTACAGGCGTAGGCTGAAAAGTAACTTGCTTGTGGGGCTCTCCTGTCACCATCCCTAGCATGTACAACAGTTTCTTCCACAAAGCAGGTATGTCCCACATCTTTAAAGGGTTTAACACTAGTACACATTCCTTTGTTTTATCCCATAGGTGAATTAGCAAAAGACACAAGGTTAACAGCAAATCTTCGGTGGACAGGCTTCGTTCACTCAGTTTGACTCCTTTAGTGTCTATTGCATTTTCCCAGCTCTCTGTAGCCTCTGGTAGGCACTCTGCCTCTTTGGAGAAGGCTTTTAATTCAGGCATGTGGTTGAGCATTTGGCAAGGAGAGGGTGCACTGCCACCATGCCTGCCCTCGGCCCCTCCCTCTGGAATGTCTCTGGGCTGGACCGCACTCCCTTGTGAAGTGCCACCCATGCAGAGATTCCCCACCAGTGCCACCCCCATCTTGGAGAGAGAGTTTTATCTCTTACAGGTGCAGCAAGAACACCACCTTTCAATGGGGGGCTCTGGACCCCTTGGGCACCCCACTTTCTGTTCCCAACAGGCCAGCTGGATGGACTCCCCCGTTCAGGAGATCTGACCCTCAGGTTTCCCTTACAACATGAACCATAGGAGAAGGGGCTGGCATTTTAAATGCAAACTTTTCACCCTCCTCCTGGGAAAGTCCCTTCCCACAACAGGTGGGCGGACTCTCTGCCCCCCCTTCCATCTGGGCTTCCCTCTCTGGGCTCCCCTCTGGGTCAGACACTCCTGTGTCCCCCGAAAGGGAAGGTGACCCTGGTCCAACTGTGGGCTCACAGCTACCAGCTATGGCAGACTTTTCACTGGCCAGCAAAATTCCCCCCTTTTCACTCAGGTTGGGTTTGCTTCCAGCTACAGTGATCTTGGGGTCTGTTTCCACCACTGTGGTCACCAGGACCCCAACTTCCACCTTTGGGACACACGTCTCTATGCACCCCAGGGCAGGCCCTGCCCTCTGCTGACCTGCAATTTCCTGGCAGTCAGCAGCTGTGGTGGCCCCGTTACAAGGTGGTTCCTCCCCTCCTGGGGAGATGATTACAGGACAGGAGCTGCCTTCATCCAGCCCCTCCCTCTGGAACTTTCCTTGAGCCCGGGACTACAGAAACTGGCCACAACCATCCCTGCCCCCAAAGCTGCATTCTTTACTGCTGCAGAGGAATCTATGAGACACCCTCCTATTCCCCAGCAGTCCATGTGACTTCACCCGCACCGACCCGACTGCTAACCAGCCCTGGGACAGATTCTGCCACACTAAAGAAATCGTTTCCCAATAGAAAGCGGTGCAAAATTGTGTGCCACCGTTGCAACAGTCGGTTCAGCCTGCAAATCCTTAGTTTGCATGTGTACTTTAGCTAAAGGTGCAAAGACTTTGTAACCCGCTAACAGCTCTAATTCTGCCATTTTACCTGGCAACAGATCCTTCTTCTGGATAAGGTCCCTCCTGACCACAGAAATCTCAGCACCTGTGTCCCTCAGTCCAAGAAGCACTGCACCATTCATTTTAACAGCATGCATATGCTCATTGCTTGGTTGTGTGGAAGCAAGCTTTACAAATCCTGTGTGGAAAGAGGCCACAGCCTGGCTCTGAGAAGCCACAGCTTCATGTGTTACTTGTTGCTTGTTTCTACTCAGAAAGGGACACTTAGTCCTCAGGTGCTCAGTTGACTTACAATCATAGCACCTCTTGGGCTCCTCTGCTTGCACAGGAAATTTGGGACGAGTTCCAGGGGAATTGGGAGGTTCCCCAGCCTCCTTTTTCCCAGGGGTAAAACGGTGATTCTGCTTTCCCCCAACCCTGTACCCCTCTCCCAGTGGTTTATGTTTGATTGCAGCTTGTGCTTGCTCATAAGAGTCTGCATACCCAGCTAATTCACCCACTGCATTTACCTTTTTGTCCCACAAATACTGTTTTACATCTTCCCTGCCCATATTCAGGAAGTGTTCCTGAGTAACCAGATCACACATCCCTTGGAAGCTTGTAATGCCCTTCCCCCACACCCACTTGTCTACCAAATCTCTCATTTCATTGGCATAAACCACATTACTCAATCCAGATCCCCTCTTAAGACTCCTGAATTTCACCCTGTAGGTTTCAGGTGTAATCTGAAACTCTTTCAAAACCAGATCCTTAAATTTACTGTAGTTTGAAGCATCATCAATAGGCATCTTACTGAATATGTCCAGAGCTCTACCAGTCCATTTTGCTATCAATGTGGTCATCTTTTGATCTTCAGGGATGGCATGCAGGGTGCCCAGTCTCTTGAAGGTGACGAAATATTCGGCGATCTCGCTGGATTCCTCATACTGTGGACACAGTTGCTCCCATTTATGAATTTTTGGGGAAGTGGAGCCAGCAGGTGGAGGGTTTTGTCTCTTTGACTCCGTTACAGCCAGTTCATGCTTCTGGGCCTTTCTCTGGGTCTGCATAGCTCTCCCGGGCGCAGCCTCTTCCCTGGCCTCTTCTACCTCCATCCTTGCTGTCTCTGCCTCCATAGCTCTCTTGTGGGAAGCTGCTTCTGCCTCCACCCTTGCTGTCTCTGCCTCCATAGCTCTCTCGTGGGCAGCCTCCTCCCTCTCCATTAGTCTTTTATGTTCATTTTCTTTCTCTTTTGCTTCCAGTCTAGCCAACTCTAGTTTGTTAGCTGCTTCACTGCTAGTCATTTTCCTGCTTTTTTCTTCTGGGCCACATCCCTCTGCAGTTCACTGAAAGTGGGATGCACTCAGCTCAGGGGATTCTTCGTTAACAGAGACTTTCACAGTGCCCAGTGTTCAGCCTTTCTGGGCAATTTGCACCCTGTGCAGTTTTAGCATCTTCAGATCTTGTCTCTTACTTATTTTGCTTCCTTTTCTGTCCCTACTTCCCTTACCCAAAATAAGCAAATAGAAAATAACAAACCAGTAACCACTTGGTCTGTTCTTCAGCCACCGACCACACTCAAAACTCACTTAAAATCACTACCAGTACCTCAAAGCAATCAGATGTGCACAGATTCTGCTGACTACGCCACTGTGACAGGCTGGATCACAGAAACCTCCTGGGAGCTGCCACCTGATGTTCCCAAACTACTTCAAGCCCTGCTTTCCCTGCCAGCTCCCTGTCTTGCTGAGCCAGACACTCCCGGCTGCTCCAACACAGACCCAGGGTCTGAATTACTTGCCCCAAAGCTGCAGGTTTACCTGAAAGCAGCTAACAGAAGTGTTCCTATCTTTAAACTCAGATGCCCAACTCCCAATGGGGTCTAAACCCAAATAAATCCCTTTTACCCTGTATAAAGCTTATACAGGATAAACTCATCAATTGTTTGCCCTCTATAACTCTGATAGAGACATAGGCACAGTTGTTTGCTCACCTATTTATTAATTCATACTCTGAGTTAATTAATAAGTAAATAGTGATTTTATTAAAGACAGAAAGTAGGATTTAAGTGGATGCATGTAGTAAAAGACAGAACAAAGTAAGTCACCAAGCAAAATAAAAGAAAATGTGCAAATCTATATCTAATCAAACTGAATACAGATAAGATCCTCACCAGTTCCACAATGCTCCCTTTTACAGACTAATCTCCTTTTAGCCTGGGTCCAGCAATCACTCACACCACCTGCAGTCACTGTATTTTGTTCCAATTTCTTTCAAGTATCCCAGGGAGGGGGAGATGGGGCTGTCTCTTTAGCCAGCTGAAGCCAAAATGGAGGGCTCTCCTAGGGGTTTAAATAGACTTTCTCTTGGGGTGGAGACCCCTCCTCACTTCTGTGCCAAGTCCAGCTCCAAGATGGAGTTTTGGAGTCACTTGGGCAAGCCACATATCCATGCATGACTCACAGTTTTTACAGGAGCATCCATTGTTTACATGCTACCTTGAACTTCCTCAAGTAGACTTCTTATGTGGATTGGAGCATTCCAAGATCCATTGTCCTTTCAGTGTTTCTTGATTAGGTACTTAATTTCAACATTCCTTTCCCCAGGAACTGACCAAATGCTCTACTAAGGTTATTTAGAAATCAAGCGGTACACAGCCAACATTCATAACTTTGAATACAAAATGATACATGCATACGAATAGGATTAATACATTCATTAGATCATAACCTTTACGGAGATGTGTTACATGGCATATGTAGCATAAAACACATTCTAAGCATAGTTCCATAAAACACATTCTAAGCATTATTTCCATAAAGCCTTATGGGAGGTACTGTCAAAAGCCGTATAGGAGGTACTGTCACAGCATCGTTAAGCTGTTGAGAGATTTTCAGAAAACAAACAGTGTAAGAACCCAACGGTTGAGTCAAAGGGTCCTCCTTGGAACTGTCATTGAGGTAGCGCTATCTCCACACAAGTCTAAAGGTGCTTGGGGTTAAAACAAAGTCCGAAGTTCTCATGGGGGTGGTAAAGGAGTCCACGTTTCCTCTCAGTAGCCTTTCCACAATTTCTAACACACGTGTCCTTGGTCAGAGATGGCCTCCTCTGCCCGGAGCTGGGACTTATGGGGTAATGGTGCTGCTCTCTGATTGGCAGAGGGCGTTGGGAGGAGTTCTTAGAGGGGGTCACACGACCCACTTCCGAACAGGTCACCCCACCCCAGAACTCACTCTGATTGGTCGAATCTCCTCTGAGGGAGGTCCTATCAGGGTGAACCCCATCCTGATTGGTAGAGGGAAGTAGGAGGAGTTCTTAGAGGGGTCACATGACCCACATCCAGATGGGTCACTCCACCCCAGAACTTGCCTTGATTGGTCAAATCTCCTCTCGGGGTGGTCCCCAGCGGCTGAAACCCTTCCTGAGTGGTAGAGGATGGTCACGTGACACACCTTGCTTCCGGTCATGTGGCATCTTGACCCTGGGATTAATACCCCCCGGAGCGGGACTTCTGGTGACAGGTGAGTGGGGTTCAAGGCAGGGGTGAGCTGCAGCGGGTTCGCACGGGTTCGCACGAACCCGTTGTTAAATTTTAGCAGCCATTTTAGAACCGCTTGTTAAGGGCTGCTAAATTTAACAAAAGTTCCCGCCCACTCCTCTCCTGCTCCGCCCCCTTCTCCTCCCCCTCCCCTGCTTCCTGCGAATCAGATGTTCGCGGGAAGCCTGAACAAGCAGCATGGAGGCAGCCAGCAGGTAAGCTGGGGCGCGGAGGAGGAGGGGAGGTGCGGCTGGCTCAGCAGCTCCCGGTCCCAGACCGCGGCTCCCTCCAGCCCAGCGCCGGCCGAGTCGGGCCCGCAGCTGCCGCCCGGCGGCGGGCCCAGTGCCGGCCCGGGAGTCGGGCCAGCGGCGGGCCCGGTGCCCGGCCCGGGGAGTCGGGCCGAGCGGCCAGGCCCCGGTGCCGGCCCGGCCCGGGGAGTCGGGCCGAGCGGCTCGGCGAGTCGGGCCCCGGTGCCGGCCCGGCCCGGGGAGTCGGGCCGAGCGGCTCGGCGAGTCGGGCCCCGGTGCCGGCCCGGCCCGGGGAGTCGGGCCGAGCGGCCGGGCCCAGTAGGAGGAGTTCTTAGAGGGGTCACATGACCCACATCCAGATGGGTCACTCCACCCCAGAACTTGCCTTGATTGGTCAAATCTCCTCTCGGGGTGGTCCCCAGCGGCTGAAACCCTTCCTGAGTGGTAGAGGATGGTCACGTGACACACCTTGCTTCCGGTCATGTGGCATCTTGACCCTGGGATTAATACCCCCCGGAGCTGGACTTCTGGTGACAGGTGAGTGGGGTTCAAGGCAGGGGTGAGCTGCAGCGGGTTCGCACGGGTTCGCACGAACCCGTTGTTAAATTTTAGCAGCCATTTTAGAACCGCTTGTTAAGGGCTGCTAAATTTAACAAAAGTTCCCGCCCACTCCTCTCCTGCTCCGCCCCCTTCTCCTCCCCCTCCCCTGCTTCCCGCGAATCAGATGTTTGCGGGAAGCCTGAACAAGCAGCATGGAGGCAGCCAGCAGGTAAGCTGGGGCGCGGAGGGGGAGGGGAGGTGCGGCTGGCTCAGCAGCTCCCGGTCCCAGACCGCGGCTCCCTCCAGCCCAGCGCCGGCCCGGGGAGTCGGGCCCCGCAGCTGCCGCCGAGCGGCCGGGCCCCGGTGCCGGCCCGGCCCGGGGAGTCGGGCCCCGGTGCCGGCCCGGCCCGGGGAGTCGGGCCGGCTCGGCCCGGGGAGTCGGTCGTGGTCCTGGCCGAGTGGACCCGGTCCCCAGGCAGTGGGGGAAGGGGGCAGGGAGGGGGGGGGTTGGGGGGGGGGGGATAGGGGTCAGGGCAGTCAGAGGGCAGGAACAGGGGATTGAATGTGGGCAAGGGTCGGGAGCAGTCAGGAAAGAGCAGGGTTGGATGAGGTGGTGGGGGCACTCAGGGACAGAGAGAAGGGGTAGTTGTATGGGGTAGGGGTTCGGGGGGGCCATTGAGAATGAGAGGAGGGGTTGGGTGGGGCGGCAAGGGGCAGTCAGGGGACAGGGAAGGGGGGGATGGGTCAGGGGTCTCGGAGTGTGTGTGTTAAGGAACATGAGGGGTTGGATGGGGCGAGGCCCCCCCCCCACGGAGGGGAAGGAGGGAACCCGTTGTTAAAATTTTGGAGGGAGGAGGAACCCGTTGTTAAAAATTTTCAGCTCATCACTGGTTCAAGGGGCAGAGTTTAAGGGGTCAAGGGGTGCGGTTAGGGTTTGTTTCATGGTATACTACTTATACTACTCAGGTTTACTGTACCATACAGTTTTTGTCTTGTTCATTTTGATCAGGTAGTTTTTGTGTGCTCAAGGAACATCTGCCTTGGTGTGTGTTGAGATTCTCCATCAAGTTCTCAGCAACAGCTTGTGTGTTTTGCTTCTTCATGCAAAGAGGAGATCTTGAACTAGATTCCATGGGTTCAATAGCTGTTTCTGCTTGGCACTGCTGAGTATCATCTACCTGCAACACAAAGAAAAAATTCTCATGCTTTAGTGGTATTGGAGAACCTTGTTAATTACCAGCAGGAAGTGAAAGACCCATTCCAAGCGACTGAATAATATGAATTAGCAGACACACGCTAAAAGCAAGAATCTTCAATGTTTATAGTTATCACTCTGAAAATACAACAGCGCTATGCAGAATGCTTTACAGCAACTACCTACTCCTCACCATGTTCAAGATAGAATGGGCATTATCATCCATGCTTTACAAATCACAAGTCACATAATTTAACAAGGTATAGGCAAAGCTAAGGAGTAGTACACAGGAGTTCCTTGTCTAGTCTCTTCTTGCTCAATCACTAATCTGCAGAACTGTATTTTGAGATATGTAATTTAAGTTTAATTACTGATATTTCATAATGAATTTGTAAATGTCCTATAGTTTATTCTGTAAATATGATAGCACTTGAAAAAGTTGTTTAGTCCTGAAGCATTTACATTGGCCTGCAGAGGATATCCTGTCCAGACGTATTATGAAATATTCAGGAGAATGTCATGTCATTCTAAATATTTAACATAACCTTCACAATATGTTTGTTGTGATGGTCAACACTAGCTTTGTAAAACTGTTGAAAAATTTCACAATGTGTACACCTTTGGGGTTCTCTCAAATTCCAGTCCCCACTGCTATTACAATCGTCCTTGTCTCTGCACTCCCTGCACTCCCCACCAAATTCTGACATGATTTTAGCATCAGTTAGCTAAAACTTCAGTAGTTATATATGTGTGCTTCATGACAATTGAAATCCTGAATGCCAAAGCTTCTGATAGTCTAGGTAATTGGCCCCAATTCTCATCCCATTTACACTGATGTGGGTCCTGTGTGAGAGGTGAGCATCAGGGCTTATCCTTCTAGTGCCAGCAAAAACAGAATTGTTACCAACATATATTACTGGCAAAGCTAATAGGACCATTTATTATTAAGGGTACCTGACTCCTCCCATTACAAGAAGACCCTGTTTTCTGCTGCTTCTAACTTTACAAACTTTAATTGCTTGGGCTGAAATTTTCAGGGGTGGGGGACAGAGTGGAACCAACCTGATCTCCTTCTTTGAGATGGTAACAGATTTTTAGACAAAGGAAACGCAGTGGATCTAATTTACCTCGATTTCAGTAAGGCACTTGATACGGTTCCACCGGGGAAGTTATTCGTTAAATTGGAAAAGATGGGGATCAAGATGAAAATTGAAAGGTGGATAAGGAACTGGTTAAAGGGGAGACTACAACAGGTCATACTGAAAGGTGAACTGTCAGGCTGGAAGGAGGTTACTAGTGGAGTTCCTCAGGGATCGGTTTTGGGACCAATCTTATTTAATCTTTTTATTACTGACTTTGGAACAAAAAGTGGGAATGTGCTAATAAAGCTGGGAGGTATTGCTAACACAGAGAAGGACCAGGATATCACACAGGAAGATCTGGATATCACACAGGAAGATCTGGATGACCCTGTAAACTGGAGTAATAGAAATAGGATGAAATTTAACCGTGAAAAGTGCAAGGTCATGCATTTAGGGATTAAGAACAAGAATTTTGGTTATAAATTGGGGACGCATCATTTGGAAGTAACAGAGGAGGAGAAGGACCTTGAAGTATTGGTTGATCACAAGATGACTATGAGCTGCCAATGTGATATGGCCATGAAAAAAGCTAATGCGGTTTTAGGATGCATCAGGTGAGATATTTCCAGTAAAGATAAGGAGGGTTAGTACCGTTATACAAGGCACTGGTGAGACCTCATCTGGAATATTTTGTGCAGTTCTGGTCTCCCATGTTTAAGAAGGATGAATTCAAACTAGAACAGGTACAGAGAAAGGCTACTAGGATGATCCAAGAAATGGAAAACCTGTCTTATGTAAGGAGACTCAAAGAGCTTGGCTTGTTTAGCCTAATCAAAAGAAGGCTGAGGGGAGATCTGATTGCTCTTTATAAATATATCAGAAGGATAAATATCAGGGAGGGAGAGGAATTATTTAAGCTTCGTACCAATGTGGACACAAGAACAAATGGATATAAACTGGACACTAGGACGTTTAGAGTTGAAATTAGACGAAGGTTTCTAACCATTAGAGAGTGAAATTCTGGAACAGCCTTCCAAGGGAGTAGCGGGGGCAAAAGACATATCTGGCTTCAAGACTAAGCTTGATAAGTTTATGGAGGGAACGGTATGATGGGATAGCCTAATTTTGGCAATTAATTTGGCAATTGATCTTTGATTATTAGCAGGTAAATATGCCCAGTGGTCTGTGATGTGATGTTAGATGGGGTGGGATTTGAGTTACTACAGAGAATTCTTTCCTGGGTGTCTGGCTGGTGAGTCTGGCCCACATGCTCAGGGTTTAACTGATTGCCATATTTGGGGTCGGGAAGGATTTTTCCTCCAGGGCAGATTGGCAGAGGCCCTGGAGGTTTTCACCTTCCTCTGCAGCATGGGGCACGGGTCACTTGCTGGAGGATTCTCTCACCTGGAGGTCTTTAAACCACGATATGAGGACTTCAGTAACTCAGACACAGGTTAGGGGTTTGTTACAGGAGTGGGTGGGTGACATTCTGTGGTCTGCGTTGTGCAGGAGGTCAGGCTAGATGATCAGAATGGCCCCTTCTGACCTTAAAGTCTATGAGTCTAAGAGAACTGGGGCTGGCTGAGCAGGGAGATTGGGCCAACAAGCCTTAATTCCACCATATACGAATTTTTGAGTGCTTTTGCGTGTAATCCATATATGCACGCGCACACCCCCCCTGCTCTAGGCATCCAGGCCTTTCAAGAAATAATCAAATATTTGGGATGAGCATTAAAGTGGGAAGATTGACCTCATTCCCATTTACCAAGTTAATGAGCACTTGGCATGAGATCACAGATTTGATCATACCAACAATTTTAAGTTTACCATTATGCCCAGATCTTTGTTATGTGCCAAGCTTTATTCATTTTATTTACATTGATGACCTTGTCTTCACTATATTCATGGCAGATATAAAGGAGGCATGAATAACACGGCATATCTTCAAACTCACTTGGAGAGATAAATACATTATGTGGATTTCCCAGGCCCTGCACATTCAGATACATTTTGACGATCAGTTACCTTTGGTGATTTGCTGCCACCAGCTGTCGGTTTGGAGATCTTGGCAAAATTAGCTGACCTGCCTTTTTGTAAACGTTGGCCATATGGTGACAAATTTTGGCTTTGAGCAGCAAGACGGGCACTGGTCTTTAGGTTTAGCGCTGTTCTGCGCAAAACACAGGGGTTGGTTTTCCCAGTAGGAATATCAGCAAAGCCTGAAAAATAAACAACAGCCATTAACCACAGTTGATTAAATTACTTTATTGTTCCAATCAATCTGATCTTGCTCAATTCAAGATGGAGATGACAACGGGTAATAATTTAAGAAAGTAAAATGGCATTTACTCACTGAATAACAGAATGGGGGAATTATTAGGACTATCTTGCGTTCCTAGCATTTTATAGGTGAACTCAGGCAAGGGTGTGGATCTGTGTAACAGCAACTCTACTAAAATGGCAAAAAGAGTTTTCCCCAAGCAAATGTTCTCTTTTTCCTTTAAAGGGACACCATTAACTGGAAAATCATTTCCATCTGAAAACGATGTCTCTCCTATTGTTCTACATAGAGCCGGCCAGAGGGAGACAATTTTGTTTCTGACCCCTTTCGAGCTTTCAGAATTTGTTTTATTCTAGATTGGAATGAAAACATAAGCCTTTCAAATGCTTTCATAAAATGAAATTGAATCAAAAACATCAGGCTTTCAATTTGGGGTCTCCTCCTGCTCAGCAAAAACTTTGTCGAATCAATACATCTCCGTAATACATTTCGGTTTTGACAATGCAGCACATTTCAATGAAAAACATTTAGTTAAAAATGTTTAAGCAAAAATTTCCCCCCTTCCTATCAACCAGAAGAAAAAGGTGTTTTATAATGGGAATGGCTGGGCCTAGAATCCCTCTCTTGCAACCTATATGAGGGCTGGATTTGGCCAATGATGTCCAAGTGTTTACAATGCTTCCAAGTCACACCTATGACAACACGATTATTTAGATAGCGTGCGTGCACACACTCCCACAATGTGGACCATTCTCCTCTAAAGAAGTAACAATTACCTTTTCTGACCACCTCTGGGAGTCCGTCTGGCTCATACTCTGGCTCGTTGTCCTGGGTCAGTGAATGTAGGTAGATGGCAACCTCATCAGCACCTGACCAAGGGAAAGAGTCGTTACCTGTACAAATAACTTTAAGGAGACTCTGGAAAGATGTGTTTAGAATGCAATGATCTCAATCATTCATTTGTTAATTAAGTACATAAGACGTGTGCTTGTGCAACCACAGTCAACTATAGCAGAGCTTCAGAAACTATACTGATTTATGAGGATCTGGCCCCTCATCTGAATCAAATGTAATAATGGAGGTTTTGAAAACATGTGTTCTAAATAAATGCATTAAGGTTAGAAACAGGATCATGATTAAGCCTATGTTTTAGTCGTGGGTATTTTTAGTAAAAGTCATGGACAGGTCACGGGCAATAAACAAAAAGTCAGGGCCCCGTGACCCCTCCATGACTTTTACTAAAAATACCTGGGACTAAATCTTACCGCCTGGGAGAGGATGCTCCTGAAGACTGCTGGGGAGTGGAGAGAGAGCAGGGCAATGCTGGTGCTGGGGGGGAAGGGGTGGCTCAGGGCCCCACCACCACGAGTCCCAGACTGCTGCTCCAGGGACCGTGCCTGGGGCTGACTGAGCAACGGCCAGCGCGGCTGGCTCCTGGGCTTCCCCAGCTGCTGAGATCCTGGGATCAGCTGCACCAGCACTGCAAAATTCACAGAGGTCACAGAAACCGTGACTTCCAGGAATGATTTGCAGCCTTACAATCATTCTAGTATAGCATTTCCTTCTTCAACTACCCCATACTTGGCTTGTGCTCCTTTAAGAGAGCATTATGGTCAGCAATTTGTTTCGGCAACATTTCTTTTTCCTTCCCCAGCTGCTTACAGGATTGCATCCATGTCTTCAGTTTACTGTCAGCGAATCCATTTTGCTTCTTCAGTTGAACTAAAGCCTTCAGATTGTCTAGCTATAAAATAAAAAAAAAATTTAGTTGCTAATAGGAAAATTCATTCTTCTGTCTAAGCATTATACTCTCACTAATGGCATCTCACCTGCCATTAAAAGTTCAGTGCAACTAAAAATCCAAACAAAAGTTATAATATGAATTTGTACAGTAGAGTTCACTTAGTAATATACAATTGAATTCTAGCAGCTTCTAATTCCAACAGAGAAACATTAAAGTCATGTTTATTGGAAAGCTACGTGTGTGTAGATTTCCTTGATAGAGAAATCATAATCTAAATATAATATTCAAAATAACCAAATGACAGAACCCGGCCGAAAAGCATGTGGTCCAGGCATGTTTGTCCACCTTATGTGCATTGGGGTGCCAAAATAAATGGATGGTAGATATCTGGCAGCCTTATAAAACGCACTTCAGGATAATGTAAATATCAAGCACAGTGCTCCATCAGCTGGGCATGGAGTGAGTACTGTAACTCAATGCCTGCTTGCCACAATACCGGCTCCACACTGTGCTACATGAGTGCTTTTTGATGTGTTTATTTCTGAAGCGAGAGCATAGAACTACAGTCCCTCATTCACCATAAATGGAAGTAGAAACAGATTGCAGACTAGAAAATGCAGAGGGAATTGATAAGAAAAAATTCACCTAGATGGACAGGTTTAAAAACTTTTCCCCTTCTGCTTGGCAGTAAACACCCAACCTATGCGTGTTACAAATAAAACTTCATATAGTCATTACCAGAATTTCTCTTTGCAGTGGCACATGGAATTGTTCACATGCCTATCTAAATTATTAGCAAGAATAGTGCTGTCATAAGAAGAATCACTTCATTAATAATTTAGATGGAAATTCTGCATACATCAGAACTGATGTGCTCTCCCAAGTCGAGTGTGACATAATGAGGTAGTAAAAGCAGTTTAAAGATAACAGGGGCATGTCTGCCCTGGGAAGTTTCATAAGGTATTAATTAATGTGTTCATTAACACGATGTTACAACATGCAGTGTAGACACTGCCCTGTTATGTTTAATATCACATCAGTCAGTTACGGTCAACCTTAGGGGCAGAGTGAAAAGACATGTTTAAACACGGTCTCATTTTGAAGTAGAGACCCTGGCAAGTAAGGTATTGTTTCCTTTGCACCATAAGTGAAACTTTACCAGAACAATGAATGAAAGTTCCTGATTGAATTCTGCCTGGATACCAAAATGTATCAGTCAGGCTAAAAAAGTGTTTTTAATTTATAAGGAGGTGGGATGCGCACTCAGAGGCTTGCTATGTGAAAGGGGTCAACAGGACAAAAGTTTGAAAATCACTGGGCTAAAGGATAATCTCTGCTGAACTACACTTTCCTTTTGATATCCAGGCTGTCAAACTGTAGGCAGCTCAGGTACAGATGAAATAGGGGCCCATGCGTCAAGAGAGCTGTTTTTTCTGCTGGTATAGTGGAGATTCCTTAGCTATCAATCAATCATGTCCAAAAATTCCCAGAACTTCTGGCTAGTGAAGAACTAGAAGGATGATTTCAGCTCTTTCCTCTTCCCTTTATGCGAATTGTCTTGTAAAGCAGCGGATTCTTCTCGACATCTGACATTATTTCCATGGCCTCTGAGAGAAGTTCTGACCTCTGGTTACTCACTTATGTTGAAAGGGATATAAACATTCATACTTCAGAGCACAAGCCAACCTCTAACAGGAGATAGGAAGAAATTTCCCTTGTGGGTTAGTTATTCCATAACTGCCCTCTACAGGTTTCTTGAAGCTTCCTCTGAAGCAACTGATACTGGCCACCGTCAGATGACATACAGGAGACTCAATGGACCACTAGTTTGAACCCATCTGTCCATTCCTATGTTTTTGTTCCAACACTACTGAATTCTGTAAAAGTAAACTAAAAGGAAGTGTACCATGACATATTGAAAAACGGTACAGCACAAGGTGTGCGGTTCAGAAAGCTGGACGCTCTTTTTTCTGAGTGACCCACCATAACCCTGGGGGCATCTTGTCTTCCAGGTATGCTCTTCACCAAGTGAGGTGTGTTCCTGTAGCAATCATACAAGGGCCAAAGTGAAAACTGGGTTGGCTTAAAGTATGTTCCTTGTACTTACCTGCCCCAATATACACATTTGGACAGGATCTGAGAATGACGTGTCCACAAATGGAATTTCTGGAGACACATTGAGAAATCCCACTCAGAGGACATTACCAATGCATGGCATCAGCAAACCTGGTCACTGGGGAAAACTAGCTCCGGGGTGACTGCTGCCAGGATACAATTGATGAGATGAAGTTTTGGGTCTTTGTAAATCTTTACCATAGTGGTAAATTTAGAGTCCAGGCCATGCCTATTTTAACCTGGTTGAACAATGTCCTGCACTGGATTCAGAATATTCTGATTTTGAACTCCAGGGGGGTTGGAATCCTTTCTAGCAGCTGGCAAGTTGGGAATGGATCTGTTTCGCTGGTCAGGGCACAAACAGTGATGTTGTCTGTAAATGGACAGGGTTGTGTAACTTGAGACCTCAGCCTTGCTGTGATACTACCAGCCATTTAAACCTCTCAACACAGAGGATAGGTCAAAACGAAGAGTCTTGTATAGGAATTGTAAACTCTTCACACACAAATGCTCATTTTGTCTTTGTGATGCTGAAGATTTAATTGTTTGGGAAGAAAAGATTTAGGTCATCTATGTGAGCTTCTGCTTCATACTCTCCCCTCTGCATGCTAAAATAAATTTGTTAGTCTTTAAGGTGACACAAGTACTCCTGTTCTATTTGCGGATACAGACTAACACGGCTGCTACTCTGAAACCACTCTCTTCATGAATACCTTTGGTGTTGGCAGTGACCAATGGATTACTATGCCGGCTTTGACAAGGAGGATTCAGGCTTCTGTTGTCTCAGCTACTAATTTCACTGGTTCCCCAAATAGCCTTGCACTTATGAAAGTGGATGCACGGGGTATGGATGATTTTTTTCACGTTCATGAGTGTAAACAGTTTCCTTGTAGCCAGAGAGTAAGAATGCTTTGCTACAAATCACATCAAGATAGAGAAAAAATTGCCATGAAAGAATATCTTACACAACACCTCAAGGATTTGACAAGAATGTAAACCAGAGAACTCTCACACTCAAATTGAGGATCATACCCTAGAGACGATGGCCCACTTGCTTGCCACCAACTAGATTTTCCTTACTAAGTCTAAGAAATGGCCACAGTTGGAGTTTTGAAATTTGCTGTAGTGTCCTCACTCTTTTGGTCAATGGAATCTTTTGGAAGAAACCCCCTTCTGGAGGCATGGCCATGTCTCTCTCAGGTAGGACTACTGCTGCACTTAGGTTCCCCAAACTTACACATTTTCCTTATCTTTTTATATAACATTTTAGTTTAACATCTAGATTTAACCGGAAATGAATGGAATTCTTATGTGCCTCTCTTCTGGGCACACACTGGCTAAAGTGCTCTTTAATCCTTCAATGCTGAGCAAGCCTATGGAGAGGGAGAGGAGACTCCAAACTCCTTTCCTTGGTAAAGCCTGAGTCCTTGACCTGATAAACAGACAGGGACAATTCCCACTCCATTGTGACCTAAAATTTGGGTCCCCTTCCCTGCTTGAAAGAGGGTCCCAGGCTGAAAACAGAGATGAACAAACTACATTACCCTGCCACCTGAGAATGGGCTTCACAGAAGTAACACATCTCTCTGCACACCCAGATATACTCGGGGAGAGAGGGAGGCAGTGAGTCTGATACAGAGCACTCCAGGAGACCCGTATATAGGAGAAAACCACAGCAAACACATCCTAAGGGTACGTCCAGACTACCCGCCCTATCGGCGTGTAGCGATTGATTTATCGGGGATTGATATATCGCGGTTCACCTAGACACGATATATCGATCCCTGAACGCTCCCCATCAATTCCAGAACTCCACGGAGCGGCGGTAGCGGAGTCGACGGGGGAGCCGTGGACATCGATCCCGTGCCGTGAGGACAGAAGGTAAATAGATCTAAGATACTTCGACTTCAGCTACGCTATTTACGTAGCTGAAGTTGCGTATCTTAGATCGACACTCTCCCCCACAGTGTAGACCAGCCCTAAGGGTGGGAAGGCAAGAGAAAAGATTTAAAGACTGATGTTTATACAACCTACTCATTAATTGTACGTATTACTTCCTTACAAAGGGGACAATTCCTTTTGCCTTTTTGGGACCCAGCGCATACGGAGTTTCCAAGTATTATTCCTGAGCAGACTATGTCGGGTTCTCATCTCCTTGAGAATCCTCATGCTCCTGATCAAGCCTTCTCACAATGGAGTAAGGAAAGGATATTGATATTGCTCTTATCCGGCATTGATAACAGAGACTGAAAATAACATGGCTTTGTGAGTTTCCGTATTGTACCATTTCAACCAAGATATAGGACAAATCATTTTAAATAGTTTCCATTTTCCCTGTCATGAACTAAGTAACGTGCTACTGATTCATTCTTTCTTTTTATTACCTTGCTCAGTTGCTCATTTTCTTGAAGCGAGTTGTTAAGTTGCTCTTGAAGTTTCTTTTGCTCTGCCTTGATGTGTACTATTTCCTTTTTTAAACAAGCCAACTCGGATGCAGATAGATTTTGGAGATGAGCGATCTCAGCTTGTTTAAGTTGCAATTCTGACTGCACTTTCTCAAGTTCCTCAGTCAAATCTTGATTTTTCCCCTCTAAATCCCAAATCTCAGCTTCTTTCTTTTCTAATTGTATTTCCTGAGACAAACTCTTCTCTATAGTAATAAAAAAAAATAAGTGCTTAATTTGTGAAAGCAAACTATGTCAAATATGCAATATTAGCTTTTATGGATAACACTATAAAATGGCAATATTGCCAATTTTCAATTTTTCACCTAGCAATACATTTTCTTAGTATTTCAGAATATAATTACTTATGTGTTCTAAAACTGCCTTTATTCCCAAACCATGACATTGGATAGCTGAGACAATTTTAGCATTGCCAGAATTCAGTTTTGCAGAAAGAACATACTGCTAGTCAAATCGCTCTATGCTTCACAATTGTAACTGTTTCTACAGCCCATCTTCACTGAGGTCCGATGGCTTGTACTCTGAAACTCATGGTTGACAGGCAACAGTACCAATGGCTAGATAAAGAATGTTGGTGCCCTATTTGTCCATTTTCCTCTCTTCAAACTCCAGCATATATAAAAATGTTCAAGGTGTTTGATGAACTGATGTATGGAGTAAAATTAAGAGAAACGCGCAATACAAGAGATTTCCTGTATTGCAAAGAGAATTCTATTGAATAACACCAACTTACCATATGAAACAAGACTACGCATTCCCTTCCTACAGGGCAAGGAAAATTCAATGTCTCCAAGACCCAGAACTTGGTGAGAAAGAGGAGCAGACAGAGGGGAAGGGAAATGATACCAATCAACAGTTATTTGAAATATATCAACACCTAGGGTGGAGAAGGATTATTTAGGGTGGTGATTCAAAGAGGGGTGTGGCGGGCCGGTTGCCCGCTCTAGCCCTGAAGGGGTTGGAACAGCCCTGCAGAGGGCTGTGGCTGGGGAAAGCAGCAAGCCTGGGCTGATTGGGGAGGCAGCTACAGCTGGGCCAGTCTCCAATCAGGCCACAGCTGGCCCTTATAAAAGGGCTGTGAGCCAGGCACTCAGTCAGTCTCCCTCTCGCTCTGAAGGGAGAGGGACCTGGCTGCTGGGGTACTAGAGTGAAGCAGGGCTAGGGAAAGGCCTGGAGAGCTCCAGACTGGCAACTCCCCAGGCCGCAGGGCCTTGTCCAAGTCCCACAGAGGTACTGAGTTGCAGGGAAAAGCAGCAGGTCCAAATCCCCCAGCCAATGATGAGTGGCCATTACAGACTGCAGTCAGCCTCAGTGAAAGGGGCTAGATGGTACTGGCAGTAGCCACTGAGACAAGGTGGAGAATAGGGGTGGGGATTCCCTGGGGTGGGAGACCCAGATAGTGGATTTCTGCTGGGAGCAGGAGCCTGACGGGAGGGCACCGGGGTCTGGGAGGGACATGGGGGCCAGTGAGGAGAGGGATAGTGACCAGCAGAGGATGCTCCAGCTAGAAATGAGCTCAGTCCCTGGATGACCAGAAGGAGGCACTGCAGGGGTGAGAGGATAGTCAGAGACTTGTTAGAGAGGAAGAACTGTCCGGGGGTTAAGGGTGACAGCCTAGGACTCTGAGCACCCACATTCAGTTATGTTTCAATTAAGACGAGGTATTGTTGGTTGCAGTGCACAGCTACAGCACAAACATCTTCTGACTTATTTTTTGTTCATAATTATTCCCTCCAGAAAATGGAGATAATGCTACCATTTGACACCTTAAGAACCACAGCTAGAAGATAGCGAAAGCAAGAAAATGGACTTAGAAGGCGTTACATTTTATTAGCTAGCCGAAAGTGCTGCCACTTGCCAAGAATAAGATCAAAACACAAAGCACTTATTTGGATGGCCTCATGGATTGGAGAGTGCAAAATACTGATTAAAATGGGAGCAGGACTGGGTCCATACATTTAATTTTGAAATCTCATTAAGTAAGGTTAGACTTCTACAGGGATAAGTGGGAGCAGTCTCCTTCTTTACAATGGCTATTTAGCAGAATTACCTGTTCTCTTAAACCTCAATCTGCAAATTGCATTTTCCCAACCAAATAGACAAATGTAGGGAAAAGTCAAATTAGGGCTCGGCAGGTAACATTTCACCACGTTTAAGCTTGATGGCGTCCATACACAAGCTAAAAAGGATAATAGTTTGAGGTATATTTGTTTGTTTGGGATTTTAAAACACAGGAGCACATTGTAGTATTTAATATGCTGACCATATAGTTCTCTTTGGGACATATTTATTCCTCATTTTAAATTGCTTTAAAACCATATAATTTTATGAGTTAGTACTATATATTTGTATAAAGAAGTTCCATCTCAGTTTGGAAAGAGAATTGCGTGTATTAACTGAAAGTTAATTTAACTATATCACACAATGGGAACTTTTTGTCCTTGGGTATTCTTCAAATCACCATTGATAATGAGGTTTAAAGAACCTGCACACTGAAGTAATAGTTTGTAACAGGATTTAAATAGGTAGAAATGTGTATCTCACTTTTCATCTCTTCCGCATAATTCTGGGTCTCCTTCAGAAACTGTTTAGCTGTTTTCAGTTCTTCTTGCAGCTGATGGATTTCTTGAGATTTTTGATCAGACTGGCAGCGAAGAAGGTTTTCCCTCCATTTCCTACAACAAAACATTAGTTACAAAACAGTTGATTAAGTCAATAAACTGAGAGTAGTGTGATGTGGAATACTACCCATCTGAGTCCCATGAAGACTCTGGAAACATATACATGAGTTAGGAACACAAACGGCACTCTTGGCAGTCCTCAGAGGGCAGACAATCCTTTTGGGACGTCTCCCAGCTGGCACAGATCACAGCCGTACTTAGGTGGCTCAGGATATGGAACCAGGGAGCTGCAACCAGTTCTCTGGTGCCTGCCTATAGCAGATCTTGACACAGGATAGAATTCAGCCCACAAAAACTGAGCGTCAGTGAAGTTAAGTGACTTGCCCAAAGCCACAGAGGGGAGTCAGTATCAGAACACAGGAGAACTTTCCAGTTCTAGCTCCTGTTCTCAGACCACCCATCTCTCAGTGTGGATGAGTCAAATATATGAAGTTGCTCTTGGGAGCAAGATAGCATTAGATGTAAAGTATTATTAGTCAGTAATACCTGGGGGCTCGGGATAGTACATTTTCTAAGCATCTTTTTTTCCAAAAAAGTTAAGAAAAGTTAAAATACCCCATACAACTATGTCCTACCTGGGAACTGAAATAAAAGTTATTTCTAAGAAACTAACTCCTTCCACCCAACTCCTGCATTGCTGGGTAACAGATGGCATGGCACTGGTGGGACTCTACTGGAAGCAAGCCATCATTAGGGATAATCTTGGAATGGCAGAATATCTGAACGAATACTTTGCCTCGGTCTTTAATGAGGCTAATGAAGGGCTAAGGAATAGTGATAGAGGGACCGATGGGAATGAAGATATGGGGGTAGACATTACGGTAGCTGAGGTAGAAGCCAAACTGGAACAGCTTAACGGAAGTAAATCGGGGGGCCCGGATAATCTTCATCCTAGAATATTAAGGGAATTGGCGAGGGATATTGCTAGCCCGTTAGCAATAATCTTTAATAAATCCCTAAATTCGGGGATTGTACCGACTGACTGGAGATTAGCTAATGTAGTTCCTATATTCAAGAAGGGAAAAAAGTGACCGGGAATTATAGGCCTGTTAGTCTAACATCTGTAGTATGCAAAGTCATGGAAAAAATCTTAAAGAGAGAGTGGTTCGGAGCATGAGGCCGATGGCAACTGGGATAGATTACAGCATGGATTTACGAAGGTAGATCGTGCCAAACCAACTTGATCTCCTTCTTTGAGAGAGTAACAGATTTTTAGACAAGGGAAATGCGGTGGATCTCATATATCTGGATTTCAGTAAGGCGTTTGATACGGTACCGCATGAAGAATTACTGGTTAAATTGGAAAAGATGGGGATCAGTGAAAATCCAGAGGTGGATAAGGAGCTGGTTAAAGGGAGACTGCAGAGGGTAGTATTGAAGGGGAACTGTCCGGTTGGAGGGTTACCAGTGGAGTTCCTCAAGGCTCGGTTTTGGGTCCGATTTTATTCAATCTATTTATTGCTGACCTGGGAACCAAGAGTAGGAGTGGGCTGATAAAGTTTGCGGATGACACCAAGTTGGGGGGTATTGTCAATTCGGAAGAGGATCGGGATATTCTCCAGGGAGATTTAGATGACCTTGTAAACTGGAGTATTAGTAACAGGATGAAATTCAATAGTGAGAAGTGTAAGGTTATGCATTTAGGGATGTCTAACAAGAACTTTAGTTATAAGCTGGGGCGCACCAGTTGGAAGTAACGGAGGAGGAGAAGGACCTAGGAGTCCTGGTTGATCGCAAGATGACTATGAGTAGGCAATGTGATGTGGCCGTTAAAAAAGCTAATGCGGTCTTGGGTTGCATTAGGCGAGGTATTTCTAGTAGGGATAAGGAGGTGCTAGTCCCGTTATATAAGGTGCTGGTGAGACCTCATTTGGAGTATTGTGTGCAGTTTTGGTCTCCCATGTTTAAGAAGGATGAATTCAAACTAGAACAGGTACAAAGAAGGGCCACTAGAATGATCCGAGGAATGGAAGGCCTTTCGTATGAAAGGAGACTTGAGGAGCTCGGTTTGTTTTCCTTAACCAAAAGAAGGATGAGAGGAGATATGATTACACTCTTTAAATATATCAGAGGATAAATACCAGGAAGGAGAAGAATTATTTCAGCTCAGTGCTAATGTGGACACGAGGACGAACGGATATAAACTGTCAGTCAGGAAATTCAGGCTTGAAATTAGGCGAAGGTTTCTAACCATCAGGGAGTGCAATACTGGAACAGTCTACCGAGGAAACAGTGGGCGAAGGACCTCCATGACTTTAAGATTAAGCTAGATAAGTTTATGGAGGATGGTATGATAGGATAACGGGCTTAGTCAATAGGTCAATTATGTGCCTGGTATGATATAACCTTTTCCAGAGGGTTTGGCTGGAGAGTCTTGCCCGCATGCTAGGGGTTCAGCTGACCGCCATATTTGGGGTCGGGAAGGAATTTTCCTCCAGGGAAGATTGGCTATGGCCCTGGAGGTTTTTCGCCTTCCTCCGAAGCATGGGGCAGGGTTCACTTGCTAAGGAGTGGGTGGATCGGCTTATGTGGCCTGCATCTTGCAGGAGGTCAGACTAGATGATCATAATGGTCCCTTCTGATCTTGAATTCTATGATTCTATGATTCTATGATTTCTTCATCTACTTACTACGAGCAGATGGGCACCAGTGCGCAGAAGCCAAATTCAAGAAAAGGGAGGGTCTGGATGGAAAACAAATTAAAACCTTGCCGACACAGCAAGTCTGTATTTTCAGCTATTTAAACAAGTCACCCAAAGAACATAACTAAAACCGTTGATGCTTCTAGTTATTTTCCTTTTGTCTCACAACCTTCTAGTCCAAACTGTCCAACTGCTATACCGTAACAAACACACACACACACACACACACACTCTATCAATCATTCTAAAAGACACAGGTGTCAAGCGACAACATTTTCAGACAATGCTGATGTATGACAAATGTTTCAAAGCTGTATGAATTCTCAGCTTCCTGTGTTCAAAATATCAACAAAATTCAAGGGGTTTAAATGGCTGAAACGCCCAGCCCTCTTGCTGTGACTCAGTACAAGTGGCTCTGATTAAGAAGCATTCAACAAAAAGCTGGAACCAACAACCTAACATAGCTGCAAAAAAAAATCCCATGCTCTGATGCAGGACGTTCACAAAACTATTTACAAGAAATGCATTCTCCTACCTTAATCTGGTAAGGCTACATCCCATCATTTGTATTTACAATTTGGCCTCAATCGCATAGGCCATCATTAACTCTTGCTTGAATCATCGCAATCCAATGTATTTAGACTTGAATGCTTCTGCCCTGCAAAATCTGCAAGAGTTACAGAACACAGCAGCACACCTCCTCAGTAATACAGGTTCACTTGAGTACATCAGTCCTATGTTTCACTCACTCCGCTCATTCCCCAACAGAACACTGAATCAAATCTCGGTCTTTATTTTCAAAGCTGTAAAGGAAATGGGCCCAATATACCATTTTACTCTCTCAGACTTCAGTAGCTGTGTTCCTCAGGAACAACTGTCTACACATCAGAAGTAAAACTAGCAGATGCAGCAGACAGGGCTTTTTCAGGAGCTGGCCCAATACTATGAAATTCACTCCTGCAAAAACTTAGAATGACAACTAACATCACCATTTTTCGTATTTACACTCCCCGCGCCCGCTCCCGCCCTCCACACTTTGCCCTCTGGGACAGTGATTTTCAACCTCTTTTCCACTTGCAGACCCTAGAAAATTTCAAATGGAGGTGCAGACCTCTTTGGAAATCTTAGATATAGTCTGTGGACCCCCACAGGCCACGGCTTGAAAACCACTGTTCCGTTGTAACGACAACCTTTCGAGAACTCCTTAGACAGTCTGCAAACTCCCAGAGGTCTGTGCACCACAGGTTGAAAACTGCTCTGGGGGATATGGGAGAAATAGAAACCTCAAATAACAGATGCTAGTCACTTAACTATTCTTAACTCTGGAAAGCATTCAGATACAACAGCAATTGGCACAATAGAAGAACTTAAAAAAACCTAGTCGCTGATGTTGCTTCTACGACTATTTTGAGTTCTCTTCCCTTTCATTTTCCTTCTAATGCCAAATTAAAGGAAAAATCTTTTAATCTACAATCAAGGTTTTTTAAAAATCAAAAGTTACAGCCAGATGCTTTTTGTGTAAATTGGAATAACTTTACTGATTTCAATGGAGCTATGCTGATATATGCCAGAGCAGGATCTGGCTTCATAGTTAGAATTTTGTTGATAATGCTAGTCTATAGTCCTTGAAAAAGTTAAAATGTATAAATCATTTGGGGGATTTTCTCTTGCTTTAAATTGATTGTGTGACCAAAAATGTACCCACTCCTCCATGAAATCTTAGAATTAGGCAAAACACACTTATACTTAGGAAGCAGCTACTGATTCTAGAAGTTCCAAATGAACTCAGATATTTAATATATTCTATTTTTTAGGACTAAACAAAGAGTCTCTTGAACCATACTACATAATTAGATTAAACAAATAATTCCATATGAACTGTAACCCTATCTGTAGTATGCTGGTGCAAAATCATTTTTTTAAACTCTGACCATACAACCAATTTTTGGCCTTGGGTCAGTCCACATGGAATCAATTGCAAAAACTGCAAGATCGGGGCCTTATCTTGTATCACAGCTATAGGTCTTGTGACAGGGTCGGGCCAGAGGGCTACAGGAGAGTGATCCTATTGGGATGCAGGAAGTGGGGAGCCCACTGCTAAAAGATCCCCCCAGCCTTAAGGGGGGGATCAACAAGACCTGGAAACCAAGTGGTTTCAGGGGACAACTAATGAAATAACAGGGACAGACATGCTGTCAAAGGCTCAAATGAAGGGAACCAGATGGGGACACCGAGCAGAGAACCCCGGACAGCGCCCACTGCTCCTCGAAGGCATGAAGGGAGTCAGTGGACACCTCCCAGAGGATTTCTGCCCGGTTGCATGAATGGATGGAGGACCGGAAAGAGGCCCCACAGTTACAGGAGACTCCATCGGCCAACCTCCTCTCCCTGGTTTTATAGATGGCCATTTTAGCCAGGGCCAGGAGGAGGTTGACCAGGAGGTCCCGTGACTTTGTGAGGCCACCTATAGGCAGTGCATAAATAAGGAAATGAGGGGGAAAGTGCAGCCAGAAATGCAACAGGATATCTGTGAGGAGACAGAATAGAGGCTGCAGCTTGGCGTACTCCAGGTAAACGTGCACCAGAGTCTCCCTCACGCAGCAGAAAGGGCAGGTGTCCAGGATGGGGGTGAACTGCACCAATTACGCTCGTGCTCAGACCCCTGTGAAGAAGCGACCAACTGACATCCCCGGCGGGCCTTGGGAGCAGGGTGGAGTATAGGCTGGCCCACCGGGGCTCCTCACCCTCTAGAGGTGGCAGGAGGTCCCTCCACTTTGTGTCAGGGTGGGACGCAAAGGTGAGGAAGTGCAGAGTGTGGAGCACGAGCGCGTATAGATGTTTCCTTGGCGTGGTCTGGAAATGAACCGGCTTTAAGTCGTGCAGATGGCTTATGCTGAAGGGGCACGGAAGCCGGTTGGGTCCATGGGGCAGGGGCCCGCTACAGGAGAATGAGAGAAGGCAAATATATTAGCCCCCGATTAAGCAGGTCCCTTTTCCCTGGGTAAGATAACAGGGGCAGTTCCAGAAAAATCAGGAATTTGCTGGAACCAATGAAGGCAGGTAGGCTAATTAAGACACCTGGTTAAAAAGGACCTCACTTCAGTCAGTGAAGGGTGCGCAAAGTGCTGAGAGTGAGAGGGCCTGCGGCTGGAGAACTGAGGAGTACAAACGCTATCTGGCATCACGAGGAAGGTCCTGTAGTGAGGATAAAGAAGATGTTGGGAGGAGGCTATGGGAAGTAGCCCAGGGAGTTGTAGCTGTCACACAGGTGTTACACGTAACACTGTAGACAGCTGCGATCCACAGGGCCCTGGGCTGAAACCCAGAGTAGAGGGAGGGCCTGGGTTCCCCTCATTCCCCTCCCTCCTAATGGATATAAGAGGAGTTGACTTGGACTGTGGGTCCCACCAGAGGCGAAGATCCCTGGCCTGTCTCCCTGGCCCACTAGGTGGGTCAGCAGAGACTGTGGAGATTGTTCTCCTTCCTTTTCCCCATGCTGGCAAGTGATGTGGTTAGCTGAGTGAATGGCAGGTTTGAGCCATAAAACTGGCCAAACTGAGGGCTGCCCTGAATATCTGAGGTGAGCAAATCCGCCAATAAATGCAGGACCCACCAAGGCAGAGGAGGAACTTTGTCACAGTCTTTTAAGATGCTCCAAAAAAGGACAGCCAGAATAAGACAGTATCGAAACACAACTTCTGGTGGAAATACACTATTCTCCAACACAGAGCTTGCAGAGTTCCCCTGGGAGTCGGTAAGGCATAAATGGCACCAGTTCTTACTGATTTCCAGTTTAAATTATTAATTATTCCAGTTCCTTTGACTGGTTTGCTAGTAAAGCCTGTTCTGCTCTGCACAGCTTCTGTGTTAAGCTCACTGGAGTCCTTTTCCAAACAGTGTTTCACTGCTATTGCCTAAGAACATAAGAACAAAGTTTGCAGATGATACTAAACTGCTCAAGATAGTTAAGACCAAAGCAGATTGTGAAGAACTTCAAAAAGATCTCACAAAACTAAGTGATTGGGCAACAAAATGGCAAATGAAATTTAATGTGGATAAATGTAAAGTAATGCACATTGGAAAAAATAACCCCAACTATACATACAACATGATGGGGGCTAATTTAGCTACAACGAGTCAGGAAAAAGATCTTGGAGTTATCGTGGATAGTTCTCTGAAGATGTCCACGCAGTGTGCAGAGGCGGTCAAAAAAGCAAACAGGATGTTAGGAATCATTAAAAAGGGGATAGAGAATAAGACTGAGAATATATTATTGCCCTTATATAAATCCATGGTACGCCCACATCTCGAATACTGTGTACAGATGTGGTCTCCTCACCTCAAAAAAGATATTCTAGCACTAGAAAGGTTCAGAAAGAGCAACTAAAATGATTAGGGGTTTAGAGAAGGTCCCATATGAGGAAAGATTAAAGAGGCTAGGACTCTTCAGTTTGGAAAAAGAGAAGACTAAGGGGACATGATAGAGGTATATAAAATCATGAGTGATGTTGAGAAAGTGGATAATGAAAAGTTATTTACTTATTCACATAATATAAGAACTAGGGGTCACCAAATGATATTAATAGGCAGCAGGTTTAAAACAAATAAAAGGAAGTTCTTCTTCCATGGCGCACAGTCAACTTGTGGAATTCCTTACCTGAGGAGGTTGTGAAGGCTAGGACTATAACAATGTTTAAAAGGGGACTGGATAAATTCATGGTGGCTAAGTCCATAAATGGCTATTAGCCAGGATGGGTAAGAATGGTGTCCCTAGCCTCTGTTCGTCAGAGGATGGAGATGGATGGCAGGAGAGAGATCATTTGATCATTGCCTGTTAGGTTCACTCCCTCAGGGGCACCTGGCATTGGCCACTGTCGGTAGACAGATACTGGGCTAGATGGACCTTTGGTCTGACCCGGTACGGCCTTTCTTATGTTCTTATGTTATGTTCTTATGAGGAAAACACATCACATTTTATTTGTAGTTATATTGAATCTATTTTAAAAAATTAAAAATTCCTGATGTCCCTTTAAATGATGAGCTCCAGAGATACCTTAGAAAACAAAGCCAAAAGAATAAGCTACGTTCTGCTTCCTCCTACAGAAAGAGAAGTTTGGAGTAACTGTTGACTTCTGTGTTGTATAACTAAGAGCAGAATTTGGCCCTAAACCTTGAAACTCAGCATGATGGCTTTAAAAAAGTGCAATTAAAAAAAGCCCAAATATCTGAAAAATCCATCCTCCTTTCACTGTCCAGTCCTGGGTTCTAGATTCTGTATCATACCAAAAACAGTACAGGTTAAGGTAACACAAATCTTTAACTCAAGACTGGGCAAGGTTATGAACAATATTTTCAGGCACATTTTCAAGTATATGGTTGTAATGTATAAATATATTCATAATTTAAGCCATAGTCATAGTACAGTCTGGTAATCATTGGGAATCCTAACCAGTGCTTTCTTTTAAGCTCAATCATAAGGGCAGCAGATTTAACACTTGCTCTCCATTTTTTTTAACATAACATATTTTGTCAAAGCGAGCACCTATTGGGCTTAGAAGATGCTTCCCCATTCCCACTCAGTCCTCAGCTGCTCATTTGAGAGGTAACATTTAGGTGTTGGACTGATGATCAGCTATCACCAAATATGCCATTGAACAGCCAACAAACAGAAAGGATCAATACCAAACTAGACTCAATTCGGTACAATCCAAATACCAAGAGATTGACAAATTACTCTACCTTTTCCACTTACTATATACTCAAGGAATAGGTTACATGTTGTGAAAAACCAGTATTTGTACATCTTAATTCCCCATATTTATGGACCAACAAAGACATTCAGCTTGCACCTCTGTCTCCATAACCACATTCTTCAGGGGCAAGGGAAATTAGTGTCGTGCTATCCTCTATCTTAAATTTATCACCTGACTTTATATCGCAAGGATAGACAACTTATGGCATGCGTGCCACAGACGGCACACGAGCTGATTTTCAGTGGCACTCACACTGCCTGGGTCCTGGCCACTGGTCCAGAGGCCTCTGCGTTTTAATTTAATTTTAAATGAAGCTTCTTAAACATTTTAAAAACCTTTTTTTACTTTACATACACCAATAGTTTAGTTATATATTATAGACTTATAGAAAGAGACCTTCTAAAAACGTTAAATTGTATTACTGGCACGCAAAACCTTAAATTAGAGTGAATAAATGAAGACTCGGCACACCACTTCTGAAAGGTTGCCGACCCCTGTTATGTCGCTATCTAAACCAGGAAGTTAACAAGATCATAACTGTACCACCACCAAATTCTAACTGGTTTTCAACCTTTTTAACCTGTTTTATATCAGTCATAATAGCTCCATAGTACTCCAAATTAAAAAGGAAGTAAAAAATGAGAATGAAATAACCTAGTTCCATTCTAAAAAAGGAGTAGGCTTTTCTGGATAAAAACCTATAGATGTCCAAGTTTGAGTATGAATCGAGTGTTTCAAGAGTAAACCTGGAAAGAAGAGTATGTGTAGAGAAAATACTAACCACCTCTGTAGAAAAGGTTTGATTAATGTGCTCACACAGCTAGGATGACACATAGCTATGCCGGACAGCTATCGTGGACAAATTTAGAACCTCTGTATGAAGTCAGTGTAGACCATGTCTATCATAAATAAAAAAGCAGTTTTCTATTAGAGAGTGTGGATAGAAAAGAAGCAGTGCTCATATCAGAACAAGGCTAAAGGGAACGGTTGTAGGGCATTACCCCCAGATTGCCTTTGGGCCCATCTGCTACCTCAGTTTACCTTCACTCTTGCATCAAACCAGATATCACATGTGGTGATTTTACAGTAGTGCTCTCTTCCAGGTTGGTTTATTATCATAACACAAGACTCAAACATACCCTTAACCAGCCTCAATTATTCTTTTCCGCATATAATGCCTCAAGTTTTTCCAGGTCTTGATCAGAGCAGGCCCATCCTTGTAGTCCCACCCCTCTCCTAGCTGGGACTTCTGCATCCTGCAAGTCCATCAATGGAGGCTTATCCCTGCACAGTTTCCAATTCCTTGTAATTCTCTTCCCCCAAAAGGCTTCTGCCTTGGAGTTCTGGAAAATTGTCACCTGTCCTCTTCACAGGCCCTCTGCCTGGGCACTAACGAGAGAGTCTCTCTCTGAACTTTTGGGGCAGGGGAGGGTCTCTCTCTTGAATGACCACAGGCTGCCCTTTTACCTGCCAGCAGGCCCGGTTTAGATGCATGCTTCTGTCACATGACCCTTGTATTTATTCCCATCATACAAGTTGATGGGCTAAACCTGACAAAAGGTGCAGCTGTGCCCCAGTCTTTTAATGGACCAGCTCACCCTGTGACAGGAACATACTGCAGCTTGCTCTGACCTGTGATATTTTTAGTTGCACTTAAATATTAGTCATGTATAGATCTTCAAGCACAATAAAGAGGACAGTTAAATTTTACATAAAATAAAAACTCAGCATCACCACTTCCATTTGAATAGTTCAGATATTAAAAATCCTACTTTGTTGAGTTCTGCTCGTAGAGCATCGTTGGCTTGCTGCAAGTCCTGGTTTATCTGGTCGCACGGCAGATCCCCTGTCAGTAAGTCATGTAGCTGATGAAACACTTCTTAGAAATGTAGAAGACTGGGGGGGGAGGGGTAGGAGAGAGAAACACACTCTAGTTACATGTTTCTTGTCAAGTTACTATAACTATTAACACTGGAAAACGTGGGGGAGGGACTGTAAATTGCCTCTTTTAAAAGTTACTAATTACACTAAAGCGCTCTCTGACAGAAGCAAAAAGAGTTTAAAACCCATTTTTAAGTAAAGCATAAATTCTGTTATGGCCACTAATGGCCATGACTCACTTTGGCCAATCAGAGTAGCCTACTTCATCTGCTACACCAAGACAGGTGGATCAAAAAAATACTAGCAAATAATGGAATGAAGCTTATATATCGATTCAAAAGTAGATCTCCATAACAACATTGAGCATTACAACTAAGCAACCAGACTAATCCCCAATAATCATGATCCTTTGGGGTGCGGGGAATTCCCTTCTTTGCTATGATTACATGTTTAGCTTATTGCTGTCAAAATGTTTTTCCATGAGGAAAATGCCTTAGTTATTTTCAATTTGACTTAACACATGACTGGGCAGCAACAGAAGTTTGGTAGAGGGGCATTGACTCCTCCCGCCTCAGGTCTGGGGGAGCAGAACTTCACTAATGCACACCTCCTAAGATCCTTAGGAATCTAGCCCATCTCCTGCAACTATTAGGAGATGCAAAGTAGATATCCATCTGGGTATAATTCGTTTTTGAGGCTTCTTCCAGGCCCCACGGTCCTTATGGTTGGGGCTCTACATGAATTTGAGAGGGGATTTATATGAGGGAATAGGGCTATGAGGGGCACGGGACTTTTAGTCGGGGGTGTTGGGGTTGGTAAGGAAAAGAGAGGGCTGAGTGGGGGAGCAGAAAGCAGAGGAAGATAGGGAGGGAAAGCACTAGTGGCGTCTCCTGGCAACAAACCTCTCTGCCAAACTTCTCTTGGCAGCAGCTGCAGGACTCCCCTCTAACAAATCATAGCAGGTTTGTCAGCTGGAGAAGGTAGTGAAGTGCTAGTGCTTCCCCTCAGCTTTCTCCTAAGCACCCTCCTATCCTCCAGCAAGACACCTGCTCCATCCCATGTCCTCAAGCTCCCCCACAGCCTGTTCCCACTCTCATTGCCAGCCAGAGACCCATCCTATGAAGTCCCCACCCTCTTGGATCCCAGTGATCCATTTCCCCAAATCTTTATGTCTCCCCACCCCCTTATTATACCCAGCCTCTCTGCCCTCAGACCCTTTCCAAAGGCCCACTCCTACCCTGGCTTGGCCTGCCAGGAGCAAAAGAATGCAGGCGGGGAGGGTCAAACTCAGGAAGAAGTGAGCAAATTATTAGCAAAATGTTCAAACTTTTTTCTGATTTTATTTTTTGTCATCGAACTATAAATTAGAGGTGAACACATTGGTAGCCTGCCTGCCCAGCCTACCTTGAAGAAATACGGATTCACTTCCTCTTACCAAGTTATAACCACCAGACTACTATTATCACCAGCTAGGGAACATGGCTTTAGTCAACTTAATTCGTGGTAGGCCAGTAAATTGTTTCACTAACAAATACAGATCCATTCAAGGAACTGAGAGGGCGTGGGACCAGCAGGGCCCCATGTACCGGCGCATAAGCACAGGGCTCCAGAGGTTGCCAAAGCTGGCCCTGGGGGTACCATTACGGGGAAAAAATTCTGACAGCGTGCATGTGGGCGCACACACATCAAATATGGAATCGTCAGCGTTTTTTCTTCTACATGGACAAATACTCAATGAACAACTTGTTCGCTCTGGTAATAGCAGTCTGGAGGCAACTTTAAACTTGTGAAAAAATGGGTCTTGTCTTACCTTTTCCTTTTCTTTTATTTTCTGTTCTAAGGACCGACGATTATTTTCGACAAATTGTCTCTGATGACTCAGTAGGTCGTCCATTTTTTGCTCCAACATTTCACGCTATACAAAGTTTAATCATAAATCACAGTGATGCAAGGGTAATATTTATTATTTGTACTACAATAGCAATCCCGCCCCCGCAATCAGGATTGAAATCCCACTTTAGTAGGCAGTGTTTAAAAAAAAACAACAACAAAAAACGACATACATACGAGGAAGTCATGGTCTCTGCCCCAAAACTCCTTACAGTGTTCCATGACTTAGTGAACACTCACACAGGTATCCCATACCAAACTGAGAACAGATTACACTTGGCTAGAAGACAAGTGTGTGCTAAAGTTTTAATAAGTGTTTAGGCACAGGAGATAAATTCAATGCAACTTTAAATTTACAGAGAATCAGCACATTGATTGATCAGAAAAAAATTACTGAACTATTTTGAACATATTTACTAATATAATCTGCAATTCAATCGGATTTCAAACTCATGTAAAGAAGCTAGACTATAATAAGAAAAGCTCTCAACAGTCACAGCTAGAGGTTATGGTGACAGCTATGCCAGTAACTCAGGTAATTTACAAGTAGCATCACTGTGACATCAGAAGCAGCAACCAATCAATCTTTCCTCTGCACTTTGCTATCAGTCAGTGAAGTGGAGAGGGCCTATTCACAGGTCAAAAGTTCTCATCGTTAACTTACTTGAACATCTGTATACAAACATGGTAATAACCCTGGATTGACTCATTGTCCCTGGCCTCAACCTACTCGCAGCCAAGACCTTCTCTCAATGGGGTCCTCACAGAGGTAGCAAAGAACAGCCATTACCGCATTCTCTGCAGAGGCAAATTCTTAACCTCCATTCATATGATGGTATAATCTTCAGCATCCCGTATATAGGATGTAGGAAGCAGCAGAATTTTCTAACAAGCAGCAGCATTTTCTAACATTCTTAAGTAGGCAGCAGAATGTGCATGCATAGATAAAATCCCTGACAGCAAAGAGTAAGTGACAACCATCACACTTACAGAAGACATATGTGGTGGTGCCTTTCCCCATGGCAACATAACTTCTTTAATCTAAGTGTGTATGGAGGGGCAGAAAGGGGATGGGAAAAGAGTTAAGCTAAAGAGAAATATGAAGAATCGTGGAATCCATGACTTGCATGAGCTACAATGTTCTACCCAATGCACACGGAAATTGTGGAGCTGCAACAATTGGCAGAGGCCAAAACATTCAGCTGGACTAACTTCCCATGTTAAATAGGGTGAAAAGCCAATGATTTTCAAAGAAGGAGACAGTGGTGCTGTTAAAACGTCTTTTTATGACACTTTCAAATGGCTTTAGGATATATAAAATATCTGTGTTTCTTAGATATTTGTTATCGTTATTCACTCTACCGCAATAACAATACTGCATTGCTGGCTGCCTCATTAGAGAGCTGGCCTGCTATTTGTTCAGTCTATCAGAGCAACTTATCCATAAAGGAAAACTTTTCAAGGTGCAGATCTTCCCACAGCACACACCCACGTAACTGGTATTAAAAAAATTAAAAAAAAGAAAAGGTAGGGAAAAAAGGAACCAATCACTAATCCCAAAAGTCATAGAGCAGCAAATGATCCACTAGTTTCCATGGTTCTCCTGCTACGTTGTCCAGTATATCAATGCAGTGGCTGACCCACTAAACCAAACAACCACTTCATGCAGTGGCAAGGAAGCTCCTGCAGAGAAAGGAAGTGCTGTGCAGGCTGCTGAAATCTTGCCCACCCTATCCCATATAGCAAAGTGTAGGCCTCTTCATGGATATGGAAAGATGGGGCCAAATAAGGATTTGCCTCTTAATGAAAGGCTGGGTTTGACTGGCTTTATTTCTTTACTCTTATCAGTGTACACCTGTTTGGCATCTGTTTTAGCTAGCAAAAAAAAAATCCATTTTATATGATTAACACACGTTTGCTCCACTAATGCAAATTATTTCAACGTTTCAATTATATCAGAACTATAGCCACAGAAATTTCTTGGCTTCCTTGCACTGAATACAAGAGGGCCTTTTCCCCCTTGATTCTTCTGCAGCAAAACAGAGAGGTCTTGGAAGGACCCAAGATCTTGCATTCTGAGCACTTTAAAACTCTTCAGTAAGGTGTGTGAATTCTTTCCTGTCATGGAAGGGATCCAGAGGTACCACCAGAATTTAGAGGGTCCAAAGGATAGAGAAAATATCTGTCCTGGATCATGCAGGTCTGTGACTCTAAGTGGACAGCACTGTTCTCTTTTCTTGTTTATGTACCAGCCTCAGAGACTGCAATACAGTTCTACTAATAGGCTTTATTAACTTCTGCCTGTGCTGGTGCTGCATAAGCAAAAGTACGAGATGTTTTAGCTCATATAAAGCTATTTAAATCTTTTAAGGGCATAGGGAAATGGTGGACTTAAATATACAGTAGAACCTCAGAGTTACCAACTCGGGAATGGACGTTGTTCGTAACTCTGAACAAAACATGATGGTTGTTCTTTCAAAAGTTTACAACTGAACATTGTCTTAACACAGCTTTCCAACTTAACTATGCAGAAGAAAAATGCTGCTTTCCTCCATTTTTAGTAATTTAACACAGTACAGTGCTGTATTTGCCTTTTTTAGCCGGGGGTGGGGTGGGGTAGAAGGGATGTGTCTCTGCTGCTGCCTAATTATGTTCTTCCGGTTCCAAACGAGATTTGTGTGGTTGACTGATCAGTTTGTATCTCTGGTGTTTGTAACTCTAAAGCTCAACTGTAAATTATGGAGCCACCATTAGCAAGCACATACATAGTTAAGCTTTGTTGGAGAACTGTGTAATGAATTGTGTTAGTGAAATGTGTACTAAGTAATGTTAGAGAAATTATTATATACAATTCTGGAAGAAAATAGGAATGTTTGCTTTTGTATGTAGTTCTGCTGCTTGAGATTGTCAGATTTTGCTGAAACAGTCTGTAAATCAGAAAATTGGTTTTTGTGTCTCATCTATAAAGTTCTTGACCAAGCAGATAGCAGGGTAGAGAAGAGAGCTGTTAGCTTTCAGTAAGTCAGGTACAATCCCTCATCCCCCCACCCATCCATCCAATCAGCTAACAAGTTTTTTTTTAATCACAATATTAATAAAATTCACTGCTTGTTCTCTCACCTTATTCTTGGCTTTGATTATTTCAATGACAGAAGACCCCAAACTCTTCATATATTCCCTAGTTACTAAAAAGCTCTCAACAGTCACATCTAGAGGTTATGGTGACAGAGCTATGCCAGTTACTCAGGTGATTTACAAATAGCATCATTGTGACATCAGAAGTACCAACCAATCAATCTTTCCTGTGCAATTTGCTCAGTAACTCAGGTGATTCATAAGTAGCATCATTGTGACATCAGAAGTGGCAACCAATCAATCTTTCCTCTGCACTTTGCTATCAGTCAGTGAAGTGGAGAGGGCCTATTCACAGGTCAAAAGTTCTCATTGTTAAATTACTTGAACATTTGTATACAAACATGGTAATAACCCTGGATTGACTCAATGTCCCTGGCCTCAACCTACTCCCAGCCAAGACCTTTTCTCAATGGGGTCCTCACAGAGGTAGCAAACAACCGCCATTACCGTACCTCTGCAGAGGCAAATTCTTAACCCCCATTCACATGATGGTATAACCTTCAGCATCCTGTATATAGGATGTAGAAAGCAGCAGAATTTTCTAACAAGCAGCAAAATTGTACAAGTCAGGTACAATCCTCATCCCCACCTGCCTATTCAACCAGCTAACAAGTAAAAACTCAAGGCCACAGAAACAGATGAGTACGAAGAATAAAAATTGCAGTTGTAATATAAGTACAACTGCATGCAGCCAGGGAGTGTGACAGCAAGGAATAGCTGCGATGGGAACTACACAGATATAAGTAAGTTTTAGCAGGATAAGCAAAAAATGTATTAATCTGGGTTAGTTATTGTGATTTATGCAGGCGAATCTTTTAATCAGGGCCGCTCAAAACCCCAGCACGCCACGCACGCCGCCGGGCGGCATTTTCCCAGGAGGGTGGCAGGCGGGTCCAGCAGACCTTCCGCAGTCCTGCCTGCGGGAGGTCCACCGGAGCCGCCAGACCAGCAGACCTCCCGCAGGCATGACTGCGGAGGGGGCGCTCGTCCCGCGGCTCAGGTGGACCTCCCGCAGGCATGACTGCGGAGGGTCTGCTGGTCCCAAGGCTCGGGTAGACCTCCCGCAGGCATGACTGCGGACGGTTCTCTGGTCCCGCTGCTGGGTTGGACTTCCCGCTGGCATGCCTGCGTATGCACCTTTGTCGCCGCGGGACCAGCGCACCCTCCGCAGGCACGTCCCCCGGAGCCGCGGGACCAGCGTCCGCAGCGCCCCCTGCGGCATGCCGCCTGCTTGGGGCGGCCGGATTACTAGAGCCGCCCTGCTTTTAATTAGGGGGTTAGAGTAGAATATATATGGATAAAGACACAGATGAGGTAGCTTCCTCTACTGAGTCTGCGCAAAGTTACAGAACAGAGGATTAAAAAATAGATGATTGACATAATAGTGGAGAAGAGACAGAGGAAAAATAGCCAAGCATAGCAGAGATTTGAGAAGAGTCACCCTGTCCCCAAGAAAGATAACTTGAGCACTTTCTTGTCTTGCCTTATCTTTTTTTGCATGTTTATGTAATTCATACGTGATAGTAGCATTGTCTAAAAACATATATAATAAAGGCTAAAATAAATTGTTTAAGCCTAAATTGAAGTGGATTTGGTTTTCACCCAACAGGTTGACGTTTGCATTTAAAGTGGAACTAAAAATCCCGGTTTCACAGTATAATAAATGAATCTACTTTCCAAGTTCAGCAGAGTTACACTTTAGATTACATTAATTTTTTGCATAAAATAGTTTCTTACTTTGCCAGAGACATTTTTTTTTTAAAATCACAATATTAATAAAATTCACTGCTTGTTCTCTCACCTTATTCTTGGCTTTGATTATTTCAATGACAGAAGACCCCAAACTCTTCATGTATTCCCTAGTTACTAAAAAGCTCTCAACAGTCTCAACAGAGGTGATGGTGACAGAGCTATACCAGTAACTCAGGTGATTTACAAGTAGCATCATTGTGACATCAGAAGAACCAACCAATCAAACTTTCCTGTGCAATTTGCTCAGTAACTCAGGTGATTCATAAGTAGCATCATTGTGACATCAGAAGTAGCAACCAATCAATCTTTCCTCTGCACTTTGCTATCAGTCAGTGAAGTGGAGAGGGCCTATTCACAGGTCAAAAGTTCTCATTGTTAACTTACTTGAACATCTGTATACAAACATGGTAATAACCCTGGATTGACTCATTGTCCCTGGCCACAACCTACTCCCAGCCAAGACCTTCTCTCAATGGGGTCCTTACAGAGGCAGCAAAGAACAGCCATTACCGTACCTCTGCAGAGGCAAATTCTTAACCCCCATTCATATTGTTGGTGTCACTAGGCCTAAGTAAACCAAAGTTGTGACTACAGGCCTGAGTGAACCAGAGGTCTTCCATGCTGTGAACTTTAACCAGCCTAAGATGCTAACAGACAGCAAGCAAAATGGGTAACTGTCAGCTGTTTCAGCTTGCAGATGCAGGAGTTTGAAGGGGAGGAGGGGGAGAGGGGGGAGAAAAATCTGTATGCGTTTGTGCTGTGAAGGCCAGAGATAAACATGCGGATGAGAACTTTTCTAACACGCTGAAATGTAATGCCTAATGTAACTGCTGTTGGGAAGGGAGAGGTGAGGGGAAAAACCGAACAAAAGGCTTACACAAACAAGGGGGGTATAAATGCTGGGATCCCGCCTGCGCGCAGGTGTGCAGGATTTGAGAATGGTTTTTCTCCCTGGCACCTTATTTGGGCTCAAATAAACCTGGTTTTTGCTTCTCCACCCTGGTGTGATAATTAGTGCTACGCACACCGGGCAACGAACCTGCTGTTGCTCCGCCTCGGGCTCTTTGAGCCGGCAACAATATGATGGTATAATCTTCAGCATCCTGTATATAGGATGTAGGAAGCAGCAGAATTTTCTAACAAGCAGCAGCATTTTCTAATATTCTTAAGTAGGCAGCAGAATCTGCATGCATAGATAAAATCCCTGACTGCAAAGAGTAGGTGACAACCATCACACTTACAGAAGACATATGTGGTGGTGCCTTTCCCACAGCAACATAACTTCTTTAATCTAAGTGTGTATGGAGGGGCAGAAAGGGGATGGGAAAAGAGTTAAGCTAAAGAGAAATATTCCCACTCCTCCATGAAATCTTAGAATTAAGCAAAACACACTTATACTTAGGAAGCAGCTAATGTTTCTAGAAGTTCCAAATCAACTCAAACAGATATTTAATATATTTTATTTTTTAAGACTAAACAAAGAGTCTACATAATTAGATTAGACAAATAATTCCATATGAACTGTAACCCTATCTGAGGTATGCTGGTGCAAAATCATTTTTTTAAACCCTGACCATACAACCAATTTTTGGCCTGGAGTCAGTCCATATGGAATCAATTGCAAAAACTGCAAGATCGGGGCCTTATTTTGTATCACAGCTATAGGTCTTGTGACAGGGTCGGGCCAGAGGGCTACAGGAGAGTGAGCCTATTGGGATCCAGGAAGTGGGGAGCCCACTGCTAAAAGATCACCCCAGCCTTAAGGGGGGATCCACAGGACCTGGAAAGCAAGTGGTTTCAGGAGACAACTAATGAAATAACAAGGACAGACGTGCTGTCAAAGGGTCAGTCGAAGGGAACCTGATGGGGACACCGAGCAGAGAACCCCAGACAGCTCCCTCTGCTCCTCGAAGGCATCACGGGAGTCAGTGAACGCCACCCAGAGGAACTCTGCCCAGATGCGTGAATGGATGGAGGACGTGAAAGAGGCCCCACAGTTACAGGAGACTCCATTGGCCAACCTCCTCTCCCTGGTTTTATAGACAGCCATTTCAGCCAGGGCCAGGAGGAGGTTGACCAAGAGGTCCCATGACTTTGTGGGGCCACCAATAGCCAGTGCATAAATAAGGAGGTGAGGGGAAAAGTGCAGCCAAAGACGCAATTGGATATCTGTGAGGAGCCAGAATAGAGGCTGCAGCTTGGCGTACTCCAGGTAAACGTGCACCAGAGTCTCCCTCACGCCGAGGAAAGGGCAGGTGTCCAGGACAGGGGTGAACTGCGCCAATTACATGCTCGTGCTCACAGCCCCTAAAGGAGCCACCAACTGACATCCCCGGCGAGCTTTGGGAGCAGGGTGGAGTATAGACTGGCCCACCGGGGCTCCCCACCCTCTAGAGGAGGCAGGAAGTCCCTCCACTTTGTGTCAGGGTGGGACGTGAAGGTGAGGAAGTGCAAGGTGTGGAGCACGAGCACGTACAGATGTTTCCTTGGCACAGTCTGGAAACAAACTGGCGTCAAGTCGTGCAGCCGGCTTACAGTGAAGGGGCAGGGAAACCGGTTGGGTCCACAACGCAGGGGCCCGCTACAGGAGAGCGAGAGAAGGCAGAAATATTAGCCCCAGATTAAGCAGGTCCTTTTCCCCTGGGTAAGATAACAGGGGCAGTTCCAGAAAAATCAGGAATTTGCTGGAACCAATTAAGGCAGGTAGGCTAATTATGACACCTGGAGCCAATTAAGAAGATCCTAGAATCAATTAAGATAGGCAGGCTAATCAGGGCACCTGGTTTAAAAAGGACCTCACTTCAGTCAGTGAAGGGTGCGCAAGGCGCTAAGAGTGAGAGGGCCTGCGGCTGGAGGACTGAGGAGTACAAACGCTATCTGGCATCAGGAGGAAGGTCCTGTAGTGAGGATAAAGAAGATGTCGGGAGGAGGCTATGGGGAAGTAGCCCAGGGAGTTGTACCTGTCACACAGGTGTTACGTGTAACACTGTAGACAGCTGCGATCCACAGGGCCCTGGGCTGAAACCCAGAGTAGAGGGAGGGCCTGGGTTCCCCTCATTCCCCTCCCTCCTAATGGATATAAGAGGAGTTGACTTGGACTGTGGGTCCCACCAGAGGCGAAGATCCCTGGCCTGTCTCCCTGGCCCACTAGGTAGGTCAGCAGAGACTGTGGGGATTGTTCTCCTTCCTTTTCCCCATGCTGGCCAGTGATGGGGTTAGCTGAGTGAATGGCAGGTTTGAGCCACAAAACTGGCCAAACTGAAGGCTGCCCTGAATCTCTGAGGTAAGCAAATCCGCCAATAAGCGCAGGACCCACCAAGGCAGAGGAGGAACTTTGTCACAGTCTTTTAAGATGGTCCAAAAGAGGACAGCCAGAATAAGACAGTATCGAAACACAACTTCTGGTGGAAATACACTATTCTCCAACACAGAGCTTGCAGAGTTCCCCTGGGAGTCAGTAAGGCATAAATGGCACCAGTTCTTACTGATTTCCAGTTTAAATTATTAATTATTCTAGTTCCTTTGACTGGTTTGCTAGTAAAGCCTGTTTTGCTCTTCACAGCTTCTGTGTTAAGCTCACTGGAGTCCTTTTCCAAACGGTGTTTCACTGCTAATGCCTATGAGGAAAAACACATCACATTTTATTTGTAGTCATATTTAATCTATTTTAAAAAATTAAAAATTCCTGATGTCCCCGTAAACGATGAGCTCCAAAGATAGTTAGAAAACAAAGCAAAAAGAATAAGCCATGTTCTGCTTCCTCCTACAGAAAGAGAAGTTTGGAGTAACTGTTGACTTCTGTGTTGTATAACTAAGAGCAGAATTTGGCCCTAAACCTTGAAACTCAGCACGATGGCTTCAAAAAAAAGTACAATTAAAAATAGCTCAGATATCTGAAAAATCCATCCTCCTTTCACTCTCTAATCCTGGGTTCTAGATTCTGTATCATACCAAAAACAGTACAGGTTACGGTAACACAAATCTTTAACTCAAGACTGGGCAAGGTTATGAACAATATTTTCAGGCACATTTTCAAGTATATAGTTGTAATGTATAAATATAGTCATAATATAAGCAATAGTTATAATACAGTCTGGTAATCATTGGGAATCCTAACCAGTGCTTTCTTTTAAGCTCAATCATAAGGGCAGCAGATTCAACACTTGCTCTCCATTTTTTTTTAACATAACATATTTTGTCAAAGCGAGCACCTATTGGGATTAGAAGATCCTTCCCATTCCCACTCAGTCCTCAACTGTTCACTTGAGAGGTAACATTTAGGTGTTGGACTGATGATCTGCTATCACCAAATATGCCATTGAACAGCCAACAAACAGAAAGCATCAATACCAAACTGGACTCAATTCTGTACAATTGAAATACCAAGAAATTGACAAATTACTTTTTCCACTTACCATATATTCAAGGAATAGGTTACATGTTCGGAAAAACCAGTATTAGTACACCTTATTTCCCCGTTTTTATGGACCAACAAAGACATTCAGCTTGCACCTCTGTCTCCATAACCACATTCTTCGGGGGTAAGGGAAATTAGTGTCGTGCTATCCTCAATCTTAAATTTATCACCTGACTTTATATCGCTATGTAAACCAGGAAGTTAACAAGAGCATAACTGTAACACCATCAAATTCTAACTGGTTTTCAACCTTTTTAATCCGTTTTATATCCGTCATAATAGCTCTATAGTACTCCAAATTAAAAAGGAAGTAAATTTATTACCAACGCCAAGAGAGAAAAAATGAGAATGACCTAGTTCCAGTCTAGAAAGGAGTAGGCTTTTCTGGATAAAACCTATAGACGCCCAAGTTTCAGTATGAATCAAGTGTTTCAAGAGTAAACCTGGAAAGAAGAGTATGTGTAGAGAAAATACTAACCACCTCTGTAGAAAAGGTTTGATTAACGTGCTCACACAGCTAGGATGACACATAGCTATGGCGGACAGCTATCGTGGACAAATTTACAACCTCTGTATTAAGTCAGTGTAGACCATGTCTATCATAAATAAAAAAGCAGTTTTCTATTAGAAAGTGGGGTTGAAAAGAAGCAGTGCTCGTATCAGAACAAGGCTAAAGGGAACGGTTGTAGGGCATTACCCCCAGACTGCCTTTGGGCCCATCTGCTATCTAGTTTACCTTCACTCTTGCATCAAACCAGATATCACATGTGGCGATTTTACAGTAGTGCTCTCTTCCAGGTTGGTTTATTATCATAACACAAGTTTTTCCAGGTCTTGATCAGAGCATGCCCATCCTTGTAGTCCAACCCCTCTCCTAGCTGGGACTTCTGCATCCTGCAGGCCCATCAATGGAGGCTTATCCCTGCACCGCTTCCAGTTCCTTGTAAATCTCTACCCCCAAAAGGCTTCTGCCTCGGAGTTCTAGAAAATTGCCACCTGTCCTCTTCACAGGCCCTCTGCCTGGGCACTAAGGAGAGAGAGTCTCTCTCTGGCCTCTCTCACACATTTTGTGTCTCTCTCTCTTTAATGACCACAGGCTGCCCTTGTACCTGTCAGCAGGCCCGGTTTAGATGCATGCTTCTGTCACATGACCCTTGTATTTATTCCCATCATACAGGGAGATGGGCTAAACCTGACAAAAGGTGCTGCTGTGCCCCAGTCTTTTAATGGACCAGCTCACCCTGTGACAGGAACATACCACAGCTTGCTCTGACCTGTGATATATTTAGTTGCACTTAAATATTAGTCACATATAGATCTTCACACTAGTGCTAGTGCTTCCCCTCTGCTTTCTCCTAAGCACCCTCCTATCCTCCAGCAAGACACTTGCTCCATCCCATGTCCTCAAGTACACTGGGGTGGCCTTTGGGTGGATGGCCAGGGACCAAATGACAGGCCTACTGCTGAAGCCTCTGGGATGAGGAGGGCTCACTCTCAGACCCCGTGGAAGATTCTTCCCTAGGAAGAGACTAGAGTGGAGCTGAGGTGGCCTCATGCTGGTAGCCATGGCTTGTTGGGGATCACCCTTACACCAGGGAGCAGCACCACGGGGAAAGTGACCCGTGTCTCAGAGCTGGAGTTGCGCTTCACGGTACCGAGGACTGCTTCCGGGTAGGTGGAGGCCAGCGACATGATGATGGGGAGCGCCAGGCTGGGGAGCGGTGCCACATCGAAATCCCAGAAGGTAGCCTCATCACAGATTTCCTTTAGAGGAAACCGCTTTGAAAGGTCTCCCAAAGATGGGCCTAGGTCCCCATGCATGGGTGGCACAGGAGAGACATCAAGTCTCTTGCTGCTCGCAATGCCTCCAATGTTGAAGGTGCCATGAAATGTCGTGGGCCCTGACGGCTCCCAAGAGTAGGTGCTAACTACTAACACTACAGTAACGAGATACAAGAAAAAACTCAGAGTCCAAAGTTAAAGAAACCACTATCGGACTTGTGAAAACAAGGAGCGCTCCAATAACCGTAACTGGTGCAAAGAAGGAACTGAGCGGGCTTGGGGCCAGCAGGGCCCAATGTACCGCGCATAAGCACAGGGCTCCAGAGGTTGCCAAAGCCGGCCCTAGGGGTACCATTAGGGGAAAAAAATACTGACAGCGTGCACGTGGGCACGCACACATCAAATATGGAATCGACATGAGCAAGCACTCAAAAAAGAAGAATCCAGTCTTGCGTGCCTGAAGCACATATGCACCTAGAGTGGGATCTACACGACAAATACTCAATGAATAACTTGTTCACTCTGGTAATAGTGGTCTGAGGCAACTTTAAACTTGTGAAAAAATGGGTCTTGTCTTACCTTTTCCTTCTCTTTTATTTTCTATTCTAAGGAGTGACGATTGCTCTACAATTGCCTTTGATGATTCAGTAGTTCCCCTATTTTTTGCACCACCATTTCATGCTATAAAGAAGTTTAATCATAAATCACAGTGATGCAAGGGGAATATTTATTATTTCTACTACAATAGCAATCCCACCCCTGCAATCAGGATTGAAAGCCCACTTTAGTAGGCACTTAAAAAAAATGAAATACATACGAGGAAGTCATGGTCTCTGCCCCAAAACTGCTTACAGTCTTCCATGACGGAGTGAACGCCCACAACACAGGCATTCCATACCAAACTGATAACAGATTACACTTGGCTATAATACAAGTGTGTGCTAAGTTTCCATAAGTAAGCAGCAAAACTAAAAAAACTAGAAGTGTTTAGGCACAGGGGATAAATTCAATGCAACTTTCAATTTACAATGAATCAGCACATTGATTCAACAGAAAACAATTACTGAACTATTTTGAACAGCAAGAACAGAACAATTTTCATTGTTTGAAGTAGGTTAGACTGAAATTTTAAACTGAAAGTCAATATGCTAAGAATTTCCTTTTTAGAGGAAATTCTCCTATTAGAAGTGTTTCAGTTTATCTGTCATTTTATTAAAATAATATACTGCTTGTAATTTTGGTGGTTGATAGAGAACTAGAGTACACTGAAACTCCATTTAATAAATTCCCAGTGTAATTTCTATTGTGAAAACAATCTGCTGATAAAAGTCTGAAAGTTGCCCAAAGCACACTACTATACATTTTCTCAGAACACAATACTACCGGGTGTAATACTACTGCTCCTTTGCCTCTTACAGTTTCATTGTGTTCACGTTTTTATTTTCTGAAATCTTTTCTTTAAGACAGGTAACTATTCTTAAAGGTAATAAAAAAGGGAACCGCTGATAAGATTTAAATCATCTTTGTGGTTGGATGCTTTTAAACCAAAAGATAATTTACTTGAATATAATTTTAAAGGGATGTGAAAAATGCTACTGGCATATGTGGAGATATATTTCATTTTAAATGTATGCTTTATTGAAGTGAGGTCCTGCTTACACATTAATAAATTAGTGAGAATATTATTGGAATAGAACATTGTGACAAGAGCATCTCCTGTTGCTTCAGCTTCGATGTATTTATGGAATGTAAATATGGTGAAAAGCCAATGATTTTCACAGAAGGAGACAGTGGTGCTGTTAAAATGTCTTTTTATGACACTTTCAAATGGCTTTAGTATATATAAGATATCTGTGTTTCTTAGATATTTGTTATCGTTGTTCAGTCTACCACAATAACAATATGGCATTGCTGGCTGCCTCATTAGGGAGCTGGCATACTCTTTGTTCAGTCTATCAGAGCAACTTCTGCACCTTGAAAACTTTTTCTTTGTGGATATCTTCCCCACAGCACACACCCATGTAACTGGTTAAAAAAAAAAGGGGGGGGGGAGAAAGGAACTGATCACTAATCCCAAAAGGCACAGGACAGCAGATGATCCCACTAGTTTCCATGGTTCTCCTGCTATGCTGTCCAGTATATCAATGCAGTGGGAGATCTACTAAACCAAACCACTTCATGCAGTGGCAAGGAAGCTCCTGCAGAGAAAGGAAGTGCTGTGCAGGCTGCTGAAATCTTGCCCACCCTATCCCATATAGCAAAGTGTAGGTCCCATTACAGGTATGGGAAGGTAGGGGCCAACTAAGGATTTGCCTCTATGGGCTGGTCTACACTGGGGGGGGAGAGAAGGGAAATTGATCTAAGATACACAACTTCAGCTACGCTATTCACATAGCTGAGCTCGAAGTATCTTAGTTCGACTTACCTAGCTGTCCTCACGGCTGCAAATCGCCCGCCACGGCTCCCCTGTCAACTCCGCTTACTGCTTCTGCTGAGGTGGAGGCGGTGCCCGACTCCTCGCCCCGCCCCACACTCACCGGAGCGCCCGGGGCTGCCGGGTCCCCGCTCCCTTCCCCAGCGCTCAGGTTCGAACAACCGGCGCCGCACGGTCAGTCACACCCACCCACCCCCAGGATAGCGCTGATTGGCCATTAGCGCAGCCACTCACGAACCTGCTGCCACCATGGACCAATGGGCTGTTTATTAGGGAGGTTCGGCAGCAACACGTCACCCAGTGTGGCCAATGGGAAGGTAGATCGCTCAGCGAGCCAGGGCTGCGTTCTGTGGGGCGGGGGAAAGGCAGCGTGGAAATGTTCTGGTGCCGGATAGTGAGCGGCGCGTCTGTTCTAACTGTGCACATCTGCCCCCCCCCCCCACCAGGGCTGACCCTGCAGCTGGGCTCCTACTTACCTCAGTGGGACTCTTGCCTAGAGATCAGCTGCCTGGCATGGTGCCTACAAAGCCCGCTGGTCTTGGCTAGACAGGCGAGAAGCTGCGCCTGTTCCTTTCCTTACGCCTTTCTTTCCTTCCTCTAATGCCTAGTTCAAGGGGGGGGGGAACATCCCCACAATACAAGTTGCTCAGAAAGCTCTGCCAGCTCCTCACCCTACTTCACCTCAGGGCAGTGCCTGGCGAGGGGAGTGAGGCACTTGCCTCAGGTGCAGAAACTGGCGGAGAAAGAAAACAACAGCCGCTGGCCCGGAGATATTTATAACCCAGGTGATCCCCCTCCCTGGCCCCACCTGCTGCCCCCCCACGCCTCCCATGAGTGCCCCCCGGCCCCAACTTCCTCCCACCCCCCTCCTTCTGGACAGAGCAGCTCCATGCTGCCTCCCTGCAGCAATTGCTGCCGCAGGGTCCTAGCGCCCCCCATTTCCTGACCCTGAGCCTGCCCTTCCACCTCAGACTTTTTCATTTTCCAACGAGACCCTCCAGCAGCACAGAGCCCCTCTCCCTCCGCCCGCAGTCACTGCTCCTGCCCCATGCTGGGCAAGAAGGCAGCCCCATCCCTCGCCCTCAGTGAGGTTACAGTCAGGGGCAACAGCAGGGGCAGAGCCGCATGCAGCACCTCCTGGCACCCACCACAGGGGAAGTGAGGGAGATTCCTGGACCTGAGAGGGTCCCTAGGAGCCAATGCAGTGACAGTGGTGGAGGTGAATGTGCTGCTGGGGGGGCAGGAAAGGGGGGCTCTTCCCCCAGAGCTTGCTGCTGCCAGCAGGGAAAGGGCTGGGGGAAGTCCTCCTCTCTGGCCCCTGTCCCGGAGCAGCCTGCCTGCACCCCAAACTCAGCCCCAGCCCTGCCCCACCCCAGAGCCCACACCCCCAGTCAGAGCTTTCACCCTCCACTGCACCCTCTGCCCCCACCACAAACCCTTCATCTCCAGTCCCAACCAGAGCCCTCATCCCCCTGCATGCTGCCCCTCTCCCCCAGCCCTGAGCCCTTCCCATTCCCAGCCCCAGTCGGAGCCCTCACCCCCTACACTCGCCCTGAGCCCCTCCCATTCCCCAGACCTCCCATTCCCAGCCCCAGACAGAGCCCTCACCCTGAGCCCCTCCCACACTCCAAACCTCTCACCTTCAGCCACAGTCCTCACCCCTGCACCCCGTCCCTCTGCACCCCTTCCATCCCCAAACTCCCTCCCAGAACCTGCACCCTCCCTCCGTACCCCTCCCACCCCCAAACTCTCTTCCAGAGCCTGCACCCCATTCCCCTGCCCCAGCCTAGGCCTGCACCCCAGACTGCCTCCCTCACCCAAACTCCCTCCCAGAGCCGTGGGCAGAGTTTGGGCAGAGCGGGTTCTGGGCACCACCAAAATTTCTACAAACCTGCCACCCTTGATCCTGGCTGCAAACCTGAACTCCCAGCATTCTCAGGACACATGCTGATCCCTAGTGGCCACTGCTGATATCCAGCACCTCCCTCCTCTCTTAACCTGTGAGTCCCTCTCTGCATTGGAACTAGACTGGAACCAAAGACCATCTTGGAAGCAACATTACCAGCCCAAGCAGTCAAAAATCATGAGTTGACCCCCCCAAAATCACAGGTTTTACTGCCGCCACTTCATTCATTCTTCGGCGGCAGGCCCTTCCCTCCGAGAGGGACTGAGGGACCTGCCGCCGAATTGCTGCAGAAGAGCCAGCCCTGGGGGAGGGCGCAATTTTATATTCTTGCCTGGGGCTCAAAAATACCTAGTAACGGTTCTGCATCAGGGGTCTCAAACTCAAATGACCATGAGGACTAGTACATTGTCCTGAGGACTGCATTTACTGACACACACCCCCCATGCCTCCTTCGGCCCCACCCCCATTCCAACCCCTTCCCCAAAATCCCCCCCAACTCTGCCCCCTCCCTGTCCCCAGGGGGTGCAGGAGGGGTGAGGGGTGTGACAGGGGGCTGAGGGCAGGGTGTGGGGTGAAGGAGGGATGCGGGGTGCAGGGTGAAGCAGGGGGCTCAGGGAAGGGGGTCAGGACAGAGGATGCAGGGTGCGGCACGGGTCTCAGGGCAGGGGGTCGGGGTGCAGCAGGGGTTTCAGGGCAGGGGATCGGGCCAGGAGGGGTGCGGGGTGGGGCCGGCGGTGGGGGTGCAGCTGGGGGGGCTGGGCTGGGGGTTGGGGTGCAGGAGGGGTGTGGAGTGCAGCAGGGGGTCGGGCCAGGAAGGGTGTGGGGTGCAGGGGTCGGGATGCCGGCGGGGTGCGGCTGGGGGTTGCAGGGTGGGGCAGGGGTTTCAGGGAAGGGGGTCAGGCCAGGAGGGGTTCGGACAGACTGCGATCTAGAAACACATGCCATTGTGCCAGTACTCACTTCTTATTTACAGACCCGGCGCCTCTCCTCGCTTCACAGGCAGGCATTTTTCAGGGCTTGGGGAGGTGTTGTTTGACTAAATGGAAAAAGAGAGAGAAGAAAGGCCCAGACCCAGGATGGGTTTGCTGCTGCTGTGCTCAGATTCCGCGCGGAGCGGAGCCTGGCGTTCTCCCTGTCCCTGGAGAGGTGTGTACGATCGTGTGTGTGTGATCACCCTGTAAGAGAGAGATCGCTCTGTGTGTGTGTGATTGCCGTGTGTGCGATCAGCCTGTCTCTTGTGTGTGATCATGACCTTGGCTGCGTGTGTAAAATCACCCTATCTGTGTGAGATCAGTGTGTGTGTGTGTGTGTGTGTGTGTGAGAGAGAGAGAGAGAGAGAGATCACCATCTGTGTATAATCATCCTGTGTGAGATCTCTGTCTGTGTGTGTGAGAGATCACCGTGTGTGTGTAACCCCGTGAGATCGCCATGTGTGGGATCACTGGGTGTCTGTTATCACGCTGTGTGTGTGATTCGCCCAGGCACCAGGTGTGTGTATCAGCCTCTTTCGGTGTGTGGCTGCAAGTCCCTGAAGTGTCTCTGTCACAATCTCAGTGTGTTTCTCTTTTGGTCTGTGTGTGTGTGTGTGTGTGTGTGTGTATCTGCGTCCCGCTCTCGGTCAGTGTGGGCGGGGGCCTGTCTTCTCTCGGCCCCTCTGTCTTTCTCTCATGTGCATCTCAGCCCCAGTGCCTGCTTCTCACACGGTGTCTGTGCCCCCTGCTCTGTCACTTTGTCTCAGGCACTGGGCATGGGGTGCCTGACTCTGGGTGCAACTGTGTGTGTGTGTGTCCTTGCTCTCCGCCTCTCTCTGGCAGGGATGAAGCGGGGAGAAGGAGGTTAAGGGAAGAGGTCCGCCTAGGAAAGATAAATCCCAAACTGGTGGGCGCTGACTTGGGAGCCCCCGGGGGAGCGCAATGGGGTGGAGGAAAAGCCAACAGCCACCCCCACCACCGAGACACAAGACCTGCTCCTGGTCTTCGCCACGGCCCCTAGGGGATCTTCCTCCCACAGCTTCCCCAAGGGAACTTTTGAAGGGGATGAAATATCACTGTAGCGAGCAGAGAGCCCTCAGGCCAGGCTTGGGAAAGTTTGAGTGTAGTGAGCTCCCACATCCCGGGGACCCCGTCTATTTCTTCCTCCTCCACAGCTCTGCGTTGTAGTCTCCGAGTCGGTACTTTGCTGGGAGGAGTTTATCACCTGGGATCAGAGAGTCACCGCTTGGTACCTCTCCCATACCATGAACAAGCTTCAGCTTGCTTCCCCTTTAAATCGGCACTATAAAGGAGAGACTCCGCTTCCACTGAGCTTTTAGCCCTTGAGACGCACGAGATTATTGTTATGTTTGTCACAGACTGATCTGAGGTCTCCTGGTTATCTGTCACCTGTGACATTACCCTTGGGTCCCTTTCACAAGTGGTTAATTGGTGGATGCCCCTGCAGGGTAAAATGTCTGGCTACAGTACCATCCATCTGCGACCCTTCCTCCCCTGGCCAAAAAAAACAAAAAAAAGAACAAATACAAATATTCAAGAAGCAGGAATAATAAATTGGTTTGGGTCACAAACATTTGAAGCCAAAGACTGTCTCCTTAAAACTGCAGAAGTACGGCATTCCTCCCATAGTTCATAGGCCATAATCCTCCTTGAATCAGAAACACTGTCCCTGAACTGACTTATTTTAATGCCTCTCCCTATTAAAGTGACATCATACAATTGGACAACTGGATACATTGCTGAGTTCCCCAGAACTCTGATTGCAGCAGTATCCATCATGCCAGTCTTCTCTAGGGCATTTGTGTCTCTACAAGACTCAGTGTATAACTGTAAATCTCATCTGCTGTTTCAGTCTGAGCTATGAAGCTCACTGGCCACCACTGTGCCCTAGCAAAACAGTTGTTGAGTAATAAGAGACATTGGGCCAAATCCTAAAAATCCAGTTGCAAGTTGTGCTTAAATCACACAGTACCGTTTCCTTGCCTTAAGAGCCCAATCCTGAAACAATACAAAACAGGGAAGTAACTTCATTCATGCAAGTATTTTACTCAGACTTGTCACCTGCGTAAACTGACTCATTAGCTTAAACAATTGCAGGATTGGGCTCTAATACTACTGAGGAAAGCAAGGGTTTGCAGGGTCAGGTCCCCTTTTAGTAGAGAATCCAGAGAGCCTGGGGGGTCACTGCTTATTTACATGACCCAGCTCTCTTCCTTTAGCGTGGAACATTTCATACATAAAACAGCACCATCTTTTCCCCACTCCCCTAAGCCTGTACAAATGCTTTCTGTTCTTCTCATGTGGCAAATAATCATTTCATAGGATTCCTTCCAATCCCTGTGGGATAAAGAGCATGAACACTTTCTTCCACACAGTGCTGAGACAGTAAGGAATAATATGGAAAATAGTACCACATGCCTTTCTTTAGTTATCTAACTATTTTGAATGGGATTCTTTTTCCTGAGTCCTTACAAAGTGCTCAAATGGGGCCAGATCCACTGCCCATAATTTTAAATCGGTGGGAGCCTTCCAACGACTTCAGTGGGTTTGGATCAGGCCCTAAATCAATACGTTTTGTGAAACAGGTAGAACCTATTTTGATTACCCAAGAAACTCCACTCCAGGAATGACTGTATTGTACCCACAAATCTGATACCTGAGAAGCAGTCTCTAGGAAATTAATATCAATCTGTCAACTGCATACACTTTTTAGCTATCACTTTCCACCTGAGGCAATCGCTGGTAACATTCTTGATTGATGTCTATTGCTTTCTTAGAAAGGAGTCTAGCTGTGCCGTGGCACCCACTTTCTCTGCACTCAGCGCTAATGCTACCAGATGTGGCATTTTTATGAGAGGCCTTTTATGTAACCCTTCTGCCCCTCTGAGTTGGCAGCAACAAGGGCCGGGTTCAGTATCCAGGGGTTCCGTTTCAATAACACAATGCAAAACCGGCTCGAGCCCCCACCCAGTGACCTGGGACAATTACCTACCACCCCCCCCGGGCGCCTCTAGGAGGCAATACTTCCCCACTCGCAAGCACAGAGTCCGAGTGTAGCAAAATCCTTTTAATAAAGGAGGGAAACAATGCGGCATCACGTTGGAGAGACACCACAAACAGGACTATACACAAACCATAAGCAAAAAAAACCCCACCTCCAAGTACATTTGGCACTGTCCTCTCCCCCTTAGGGTCTTAAGTCCAATCACCTCAAAGTCCAACAATCCAAGAGTCTCTGTCTCTGGTCAGTGCCACCCCAGAGTTCAAAAGTTTATCTGCAGAGTTTTAACCCCCCCAGCCTGGGTGGAAATGGGGGGGGCACACACAGGGTGTTAAGGGACACCTTACGTGGGCCAGGGCCGACTGCCCCACTTCTCCGTGGAGTTCTGCTGCAGCCTTCACCACGACTGGCTCCACTCCATCAGCTGTGCCGCTCCTCCAGCCAACCCGTGAACCGCATCAGCCATCCACGCGAACTGCTCCACACTGCTCACTGTTCCATGGGCTGCACCAACGTGCTGCAGACTGCTCCGCTCTGCCAGCTGCTTAGCGATCAATCTTCAGGCTCCCACTCAGTGATCTCAGCTCAGTAAGCTTAGCTCCTTTAGTGATTTCAGCTTGTAGTAGAGGAGCCCCAGTGCCACCTTGGGCCAACATGAATTCAGGTCAGCAGCCTCCAGATGGACTCCTAAAGGATTCAAAATTAGCTCTGCTCTTTAACAGTGGAGAGAAGAGGATGTGCAATTGGTGTTCCAGGCCCTCAAAAGGGGCCCATACCATCAGGTACACACACCAGTCCCCAGCCTCTCTTCCTTCACTGGGTTTTGGAACCCATGTCCCTTGTCTAGCAAGTACTATTTAATGTAGGTTGAGTCATTTCTGTCATAAAGCAGTCTCATAGTTCCTCATTCACATAATTAAGGTAACAGCCTTTTTTTTTCCTTCCTGCCGCAATAACAAAGAAATTGGGGATTCCACAGTGTGAAAATAACTATCCCATGCTGCTGTGTGTTATGCTAAGTGGAGTGGGTTTACCAATGCAAATGCACATTCCTAAAATTCCTTTGCCCACTCCTCATAATGTACCACCAGATGTCAGGGTAGATCTCTTCCTGACTCTGCTTACATTTAAAATCCAGAAAGAACAACGTTTCCGTTGGTGGGGTACAACAAAAATTGTTGTGTAGAGGAACTCCTTTCTTGAGGCCTTCTAGAGCTCCTGCATCTATTCTGTAGAGTCATGACCTCCTATGCATTTGTTGTAACCTGCACCGCACACTGTTTGAATATTGTGTGTGATCATTTTTCCCTCAGAATTGAAGCTGACATTTGAACAGTTTGAAGTGTCAGGATTGTAGCAGTTCTGAACTTTACTGAACAAACACACTCAAATGCAGCTCACTTCTGACAAAACATACCACCACCCAGCATGGACAGGATTAAATAATAGGAGGGGTTACAACAGGAGAATCTAAAAGGAGAATCTGCACAAACTCAGAAGTTCTAAAGTGTGCAACACAGGGAAGTAAAACAGTACAGGAAAGTGTTGCCAAAACTTGTCTATTACATGTTAATTACAGAGAGAGTGAGGGGACATATTACTGGCAGAATGGCAAAATCAATCATATACAGTGTCTGCTGAAAGCTGCTCAAAAGGTGGGATATGCTAAAAGTAGGTTCAGCAGAGATGGATGGTTGGGAAGAGTGCAGGTGAAGGAGTCAAAGTTACATGATAAACAAACAACATATTCCTACTACAAAGAGCTTTAGCCAATCTAAATATAGATATGACAAGAACATACCTGTGGGGAAATTTGGTTGTTTCACAAAAATACATCACCATCGACAGAGTTGTTTCAGTGTAACAGGAAAAGGCCTGACTGCCAAAATAGCCCCATCTCTTGGGGGGGCACTTCCTTTATTCCCCTTCAAGTGCAGGGGCACTTCCTGTCTGAAAGGCTAGTCCTTCACCCTTAATGAAAAGCAGTTGCATGAAGTCTGGAGTTAGTGACTCCCCCTTAGTCCTCTCATGGCTCACTTGTGGCAACTTCTCCTCCCTTTCTGTCTCTGCTCAGCCTGATAACAGGCTTGCAGTGCAGTTTTAATACTTATTTGGTCATTTGGTGATAATTTCTGTTCCCAAAGGATTACCACAGTGGATTTCACTATGGGGAAAATTCTACTGCCCTCCCTGCAAGACAGTTTGGGGACACCTGTCAGAAACACAGCATCCCAGACCTAACCACACAGGAGAGGCGGGATGCTTGGCAGAGCAAGGCAGGACAAGAAGCTGGGCATCTTTTCCTACCTGCAGTCATATCTATGCACCATCTTCCTGCCAGTGAACAGGAGTGCAGCTCTGGTACTGAAGTAGTGGTTGTGAAGTGGGTTTTTTTGCAACTTGGAAGAGGATTTGCACTTGAAGTGCCATGTTTTTCCTTACAAATTCCTTGACTTTGATGGGACTATTCACACACTTAGAGCTCCACATATGCTTAAATGCGTTATGGTATAGGATTCAGGCTGTGTGTTGGGGGGTATGCCATCTGGCCCTATAAACATAGAGTAGCTTCTGTGTAGCAGGAGTGCAAATTCACTGAAATGCATAGAGGCAATTTGAGACTTTGGAAGAAGGTCAGACCCTAGATCCTTTTGACGTCAATGGCAAAACTTACATGAAGTTTCATTACAGCTGAGTTCAATATAAGCAAGTTCTACTGTATTTGGTTTACAAAGTTAATTTTAAACCTCATTTTATTCATTCAGCAGGTCTTTTTTTAAAATAGTCTGTCTCTAAGTTTCTTTGGAGACATTAAGACGTACCTGTCAGGTCTAAGGATGGCTAATGAGAATGTTGGGGCCATATTCTGCCATTAAAGTATTAGTCATATCCTTCCATGGAAATCTGCATTAATAACAAATTAATGACCTAGGGCCAAGGTTCTCTTTTGTTTATTCTGCTTTCTCGTAGCTGATCACTATTTGCTAGGCCTCTGGCCTCTTGACCAGACTCTGGACTTTGGGCCTCTAAAAGCGGACGCAATCCATATACACCTCTACCCCGATATAATGCTGTCCTTGGGAGTCAAAAAATCTCACCGCGTTAGAGGTGAAACCGCGTTCTATCGAACTTGCTTTGATCCGCCGGAGCGTGCAGCCCCGCCCCCCCAGAGCGCTGCTTCACCACGTTCTAACCGAATTCGTGTTATATCGGGTCGTGTTATATCGGGGTAGAGGTGTACCAAGTTGTTATGCAAACAGCACATGGATTTTAACCCTTCAGAGCTGAAGCTGCAGACTCAAAGGATCCAGTGAGTGGGGTGGGCCCAGAACACTGAGGGCTGTGGGCTTTGCAGTGCACAGATCAATCTCAGAAGCATTCGCATAAAGATCTGACAGCTTGTCAGGCATGCAAAGAAGACAAAACAATGCAAACACATTTGAGGACACTGAATTGTTTTAAAGTTACCACGCTAGCTTTTCAAAATGCTGTTCAGTTTCTGAGCACATTATACATTGAAAAGTTTTATATAGAACTGTACCATCTTTGGAACCGCAGTCTTACCAGTTCCATTATGCTGCAAATCCAGGAATTTACCTAGGGTTTATAAAATCAATTTCAGTACTATCATGGTTGAGATTATAATATAATCCACATTTTATAGAAGACAACCAAATACTCATCAGCATCACCAGAAAATTTAAAAACTTGTTTTGAACAACTGAACTCTCCACAGAGGATTGAAAGCCTCAGCAGATCTTGCTTAATAAGGCTGTTGCTAGGTAGGCCATGTTTTCCTTCATAGTAGTGAAGGGAATTAAAGCCATTACAAGGGTCAAGTTGGCCTAAGTCCTAATGAACGGGAACACGAAGCAGGCAGGCAAAACCAGTCACAGAGGCAAATCTATAGAGCTGGTGCCAAGAAGGGCTGTAATCTACACCGAGAGGCAATAAGAAGTTTTTCTTCAGGACAGGGCACATTTACCTTGTTCTGACAAGTTTTCATTTGTAAAATGAGCACATTTGTAATTCCTAAGGCAAAGAAAATCCAGTTTAGTACATGTTCTACTTCCTCTCAGATCGTCTTCTAAGGATTGTAGGACTATGTGGAATTATATTCCAATGTACATGTGACACAGGTGCGTGCAATCAATATCAGCAGCAGACAATAGAGCGAAGCAGAAAAATCAGCAAGATGGACGGCGTTAAAGCATTTCTTCGCTTTCTCAAGAAAAATCCTTACAGGACTAGTAAATTCTTGTGAACAGTGCGATGTATAGTTAGCATTAACTGCTGCAGTGGTGTACACAACAGGGCAGCTCAGTGTTCCTTTGAATAGTGGCGCTCAAAACGCAGCATAGGATGAGGTTTGGTAAATGCATTTAATTCATTTGAGAGCTAGATATGTGTACTGTTGGGCATGAATGAACTAAGTTACTAGGTGGGCTGTAGTTGTCATGGCAAATGTTGAGAAATCATGATAAGTGGAGAAAGTGAATAAGGAAGAGTTATTGCTTCCTTCATGTAACACAAGAACCAGGGGTCACATAATGAAATTAATAGGCAGCTGGTTTAAAACAAATGTAAGGAAATGCTTCTTCACACAGTCACTTTATGGACTGTCACTTTATGGAACTCATTGGCAAGGGGTGTTGAACAGTCACTTTATGGAACTCATTGGCAAGGTGTTGAAGTCCAAAACTATAAAAGGCGTTCAAAAAAGAATGAGATAAGGTCATGCAGGATGGGTCCATCAATGGCTATTATCCAAGATGGTCATGTTACCAGATGTGCCCGTTACTTTGGGCTATGCCCATTTATTAGGGTCACTCTTCTGGGTGGGGAAGGAGGGTGCTGTAAATCTGTTAATATGCTGCTTATGTCATTTGTGTGTTCATATGAAGCTCTACTTTTTCCCTTCTGCAAGGCCCTCCCAATGGAGCTACCCTGCAGGACCTAGGTTCCCCAGGGCTGGGTTCCTCCAGCCCTAGAATTAGATGAACACACACACACACACTCCCCACCCCCTAAGTCTGAGTGGACCGGGTCAATCAGCACCCTCCAGCTGATCCCCTCATGTGTCTCTGTACTCAATGGGCTGGGTTGAGCAGCACTTTCAGCTGCCCCTCCCCCTTATGTGCCCCAAGTTTAACACGTCCCTATCCCACTTTCACGTTACAATAGTACTGGTAGTAACCCACTTAATGAGCAAAGCCCACAGTATTTTTGGGCGCTACAGGGATCTTTAGCTTAGGTAAAGGAAGTGTTGCTGCAGAATTAATGGGGGAAGCTGAAAACACAAAAGAGTAAAATTCAGAGAGAGAGAGAGAAGCAACCAGCTGAACCATAAAAGTAATTTATTGAATAATAGTGATAACTGCACAAGGAGGGCTAAATAAATATAACAGTTACATTTTAAAGGTTAATACCTGTGGTAGAAAAGAAAACAGAGAGAGAGAGAGAAATCTCACCCACTCCATGAGGCTTGAACTGGTCGGGGTTCCCACGTGATGGTGGTAGCTCTGGGTCCTGAGTGCTGGAGACTGGCAGAGCCCTCAACATGATCAGTCAGGAGATGGTGTCCAAGTGGAACTGATGCAGAGTTTGAGTCTATACATCAGAACACTGACTTGGGCACAGGTAGGGGTTTTTGTAGAGAAAATACAGTAGTTCAAGGGAGAACACTAGATTTCTTTGTGGGTAAACTGATGACTCGAGGGGTTTTTTTTTAGCTAGACAATAGGAACTGATCACTCTTGGCTATGGGTAGTGTTTTCTTCCAGGGAGCTCACAATGCAACTAGGCTCCTTCAGTATTTTGGGATATCAATTGAAGATTTATTACTAGAATTGGTCTGATAATTGCTAAGCTGAGTGTGTGCAGGCGTAGGTTCATTAGCACCTGGAGCAGGGATTCCCATGATGCACTGTGTCCCTGTTTTTCTGGTCTCAAAGTTTAGTGAGGTTCTCTGTTCCTCATTCATTATGCTAATCCCTGTCCCATCTTTCATGCAGATGAGGCTAGAGGAGTTGTCTCTGTTCTTCATTCTGTATGCGAATAGAGATGTCTTAATCTTGTCACCCTTGTTAGGAGGGGTCTAGGTGTGTCTCCCAATGCCCTTCATTGTTCTCTGCAAGCCTTTTCTCTGATTGGTTTTGGCTCAAACAGAGACTGGAGGGGGGTGTCTTTCATGAGTCAGACAGGCTAGATACTGTGCCCTGGTTCCCAAAACACAGAGCTGGCTGGTATCAAGTCCCCCCGTTGATGGGGTACTTGCACTGAGTGAGTATCCCCATCGCATCCTTAACGCCGTGGTACCGGGTCTGATCTTCCATCCATTGCAGCCGCTGCATCAGTCGTTGTATCCAACAAACCAGCAGAATCAGACCAATTGCTAGTATAATTTGGAAACCAGTGATCACCAAATGGGGTGAAGCATGAGATTTAAAAGACCTGTTGCACTGGGGCTCCACCCAAGCAAAGTCTCCCACCAAGAGTGATGGCCTGTGTTTTTACCTTAATGGCAATGAGACCCATTCCCAGTGAAATGGGAGAAACCTCCTTGTAGAGCTCAGGATAGGCATTTAACTGTTGTACAGTCCATATAGGCACAGTAAATGTAATATCACAACCAACAATGATGGTTATATTATAGAAACAGCGATTAGCATAAGGCCCCATGGGTTGGACCCAGTGCCCATTAATCAACACAATATTACATCATGTCCTTACACACATACCTGCTTTGCCAACATAGACAATAACAGACCCTTCTGCGTGGATAACATTGAAGGAAGAGTGAGAATATTCCCAGGTTACCCATTCATCCCAATCCTTATGGCTAGTTTCAATCAGGAGAGCACATGCAGGTGCAATGTGAGAGCTATTCATGCCCTTTAAGTGGATTTGACCCTCCTTCAGAGAAGTCTGAGGTGGAAGAACCAAATGTTCTTGTTGATCCAATTTTAACACCTGGGGTCCTGAAACTGGGGCTCTTAAATGTCAGAAGGGAGCACAGTTTGTGATCAGAGGGTTGGAATTTAAAGCTGTTTTTTGTTGTTGGCCCAAATCCACTCTGTACAAACCAGGCTCATGAAATCTCTCTGAAATGGCAATGTGCCTATAGAATTTACACCAAATTGCTGGCATGAGCTTGTCACAATGTGTGTCCTTTAATGGAACTGTCCAGTCTGGGGGACCTTGCTGAATCAAGTCATGTGCAGCTAAAGTCCAGTTCAGCAGTTTACGAGGAACCATGTGATATTCTTGCCTGCTGGTGTGATCAGAGACAGCTGCAGTTCCTCTCCAGGTAACGGAGGTGTCTGAGTTCCAATGGCAATGATGACACGTAGGGGCATGGTTGTTCCCCAAACAGCAGAGGAAACCAGGGCTACCCTGCACCTTTCACCACCCAGGAGGCTGTCACTGAGTGTGTTTGTCTCCTTCGAACTGATAGTGACGCTGCAGGGCCAGGGGGTTGCTCCCATTCCCACAGAATCCATGCATGTGGCACAGCAATTTAGCTTCCTGGGCTCCAGCTGGCAAGCACCTCCAGAGGCTCAGAGGGGTCACAGGTACAGCATAGAGCCTGGACAGCATCAGACTCCAGACACTTATGAACAGCAGGGTGCTGGCACACCAGTGGGATGTCATGGCTCATGGACGGCCCTGTGAGGGGCAGAGAAGAGAGAAAACTTCCCACACTCCCCCCGTATATATTGGGAGAATCTGGGATCAATATTACAGAGTGATCATGAAGCGGTGACCTACGTGAGGGTGGGCATAATAAGTCAAGGATTTTTCTGGCCTTTTCCTGTCTTAACATCAGGGTAGGCACTGACCAGCCCACTTGATGCTTATTTTCCAATGGCCCAAAGCCGTTCCTTCTTGCTGGCCAAGATGGGTGGCCAACAGGATGGAGAAGACAGGGTCAGGTGGTTTATCCTTCCATACTTTGAGCTGTGAAGAATGAAACCATTTTCGCCAGGGTTTCCCATTTTTTTCATTCAGGATTTCTCCCTGACACACACTGGGGCTGGCCCGATTCACCAAAGAGCAGCGGCCATCCCAGGTGCATGTAAAGAACTGCTTAGCAGTGACAGAGGCGGTGTGGGTTTTAATAGGGATGGCTTCCACCCTGGATCTTTCTCAAACAAAGTCAGTGGATTTATACACAGTTGAGGAACTGTGACAGCTAGAAACAGGGCCGCCCAGAGGATTCAGGGAGCCTGGGGCAGGGCAGGGTCTTTGGCGGCAATTCAGCAGCGGGTCTCTCTCGGAGGGAAGGACCTGCCGCCAAATGCAGACGAAGAATGAAGTGGTGGCAGTAGAGCAGCCTGGCACAGCCGATCGCGGCTTTTTCTTTTTTTTTTTTTTTGGCCCCGCCGCTTGTGGCGCCAGACTACCGGCTGGCGCTCCGAGGCTTTGGCAGCACTTCAGCAGCAGGTTCTTCACTCGCCCGAGTCTCCCGCTCACTGAAGGACCCGCTGCCGAAGACCCGAGCGAGTAAAGGGCCCACTGCCAAAAACCCAGAGCAGCTCAAGGGGCCCTGCAGGGCCCGGGCCTGGGGCAAATTGCCCCACTTGCCCCCACTCTGGGTGGCCGTGGCTAGAAACTGAACCAAATTTCTCAGCACCTACACTCTTGCTTGCTACAGGCAATGATTCATTCTGAGCTAACTCAGTCAACTCACTTCCACACCCTTCAGTTGCAGCAAACTGCTTGCAAAAGCTACATGAGGTTTTAGTCCTTCAGGAGCAATTTTAGGCAACAATTCATTTCCCAGAAATGTTGTCCTTTCCTTTTCAGCTAGGGGTTGCTCTAGAGAAACATCTTCCTGAGCATCTTTCTGGGTTTCAGCTGAATCCAGAACAACTTCTGAGACAACAGACATATCCTCCATCAGCATAAGCTGAGAGCATGGGTGGCAAGTTTGTAGAAATTTTGGTGGTGCCCAGAACCCGCCGCCTGTCTGCCCCCAAACTCTGCCTCCCACCTGCCTAAGGCTTTGGGAGGAGGTTTGGGGGAAGTGTGGGTGCAGATCCAGGGCTGGGGATTAGGGTACAGAAGGGGTGCAGGGTGCAGGCTTTGGGATGGAGTTTGGGTGCTGGGTGCAGGCTCTGGGCTGGGGCAGGGAGTGTGTGCAGGAGGGGGTGAGAGGTGCAGGCTTTGGGATGCAGTTTGGGTGCAGGCTGGGGTGGGGCGTAGGAAGGGGTGAGGGATGCAGGCTCTGGGAGGGAGTTTGGGGTGGGAAGAGGTGTGTGAAGGGGGAGGGGGTGCACCTCTGGGAGGGAGTTTGGGGATAGGAGGGAGTGCAGGGGTGAGGGCTGTGGGGCTGAGGATGAGGCTTCATGATGCAGGAGGGGGCTCAGGCTGAGGCTGAGGATTAGGTGCGGGGGATGAGGGCTGGGGCTGAGGATTAGGTGCGGGGATGAGGGTTCTGGCTGGGGATGAGAATTAGGTGTTGGGGCTGAGGGCTCTGGCTGGGGATGAGGATTTGGGTGTGTGTGTGTGTGTGTGTGTATCTATCTATCTATCTATCTAGTTTCTTGTCTGGTGAAAAAAATTCCTGGAACCTAACCCCACCCATTTATATTAATTCTTCTGGGAAATTGATTTGCTTAACAACGTTTCACTTCAAGTCATATTTTTCAGGAATGTAACTACAATGTTAAGCGAGGAATTACTGTACTGCAATGTTGCACGGTAGCGAAACATGGGTGCTGACAGAGGAGCAGGAACTGTCTGGAGAGGGTGATGGAAAGAAGAATTCTGGGAATTTCAATCCACAACAAAGTCCCCAATGAAGAGATCAGACAGCAGAGTGGAGTGCTGGGCATTGTTGTTGAGAGCATGCATAGTAGAATGCGATAGGCCTGGCATATAGTGAGGCTCACTGACAATCGATGGACTGCAGCTGCACTCGCCAAACTCCAAAGAGATGGGAAGATGTTATCATGAAAAGACATGGCCGCACATGGGGAAGGAAGGCCATGATACGAGAAGAATGGAAGATGTGTTGTGATCGGTGCAAATGAGACGACGGCTGAAGGACTGATCGATCAAGGTGAATTTCTAGTAATAAATAGTCTCAAAAATGTGTTTTGGAAATTTAATGAAACATTGATATACAGAAGGAATACTGCTAATGTAATGTGTGGTTTGGTACTTAACTGAATTTCTATTAAATTTTATTTCAAACAAGTTTCTACACAATTATTTACAGAACATTGTACAACAATCACCTATATTAACAACATGTTGAGAAACACAGCTTTACTGACATAGTTATCAGTAAATGTTTAACAACAAGATGTGTAAAAATGATTTCGTGTTGAAAGTATTATACAAATTATTTTGACAAAAAATAGTGAGCATATAGTTTTCATACCCCTCTAAGAATTCCTTCCACTGCCCTCTACCCATCAAGATGGGTTTTGTCCCATTAGCAGTGCCCTGAGAGGAGATTTGACCAATCAGGGTGAGTTGTGGGGTGGGGTGAGCCGTCCGTAAGTGGGTCGTGTGACCCCTTAAGAACTTCTCCCACCATCCTCTACCAATCAGGAAGGGTTTCAGCTGCTGGGGACCACCCCAAGAGGAGATTAGACCAATCAAGGCAAGTTCTGGGGTGGAGTGAGCCATCTGGAAGTGGGTTGTGTGACCTCTAAGAACTCCACCTACTTCCCTCTACCAATCAGGATGGGGTTCGCCCGATAGGACCACCCTGAGAGGAGATTTGACCAATCAGAGTGAGTGCTGGGGCGGGTGACCTGTTCGAAGTGGGTTGTGTGACCCTCTAAGAACTCCTCCCAACGCCCTCTGCCAATCAGAGAGCAGCATCATTGCCCCATAAGTCCCAGCTTTGGGCAGAGGAGGCCATCTCTGACCAAGGACACGTGTTTTAGAAGTTGTGGAAAGGCTGCTGAGAGGAAACATGGACTCTTTACCATCCCTTTGAGAACTTTGGACTTTGTTTTAGCTCCGAGCACCTTTGGAATTGTGTGGAGAAAGCGCTACCTCGGTGACAGTTCCAAGGAGGACCCTTTGACTCAACGTTGATGGATACGTTGGAATCCGACCCCGAAAACTTTGTTAGGCATCCCAATTAGTGTGAAGGCCTCTCATTGTCCACCCTCGAGGTGGAAGGCGATCATGGCTTGGGGAGTCACCGCAGACAAGGTGAATGGAAAAGACGTCGCTCGGTTAAATGAATGATTAAGAAGCGACGGTCGAGGATGGGCTGTAATGGGGCTAGGAAAAGACGGTTACTCACCATTGTAACTGTTGTTCTTCGAGATGTGTTGGTGATATGCATTCCATGTTGGGGTGTGGGTGGCGTGCATGTTCGTCGGAAGACTTTTACCCTAGCAACTCAGTGGGTCGGCTGGGCGCCCCCTGGAGTGGCGCCACCATGGCGCCGGATATATACACCAGCCGACCCACCCACTCCTCAGTTCCTTCTTGCCGGCCACTCCAACAGTGGGGAAGGAGGGTGGGTGTGGAATGGATATGAGCAACACATCTCGAAGAACAACAGTTACAACGGTGAGTAACCGTCTTTTCTTCTTTGAGTGATTGCTCATATCCATTCCATGTAGGTGATTCCCAAGCCTTACGTAGGCGGTGGGGTCGGAGTGAGATGTTGCAGAATGCAAACTGCTGAGCCAAAGGCTGCATGATCTCTGGACAGTTAGACCAAAGAGGCAAAGGTCCGGTTCGAGGACCAGGTAGTAGCACAACATAGCCCCTGGAAGGGTATGTGAGTCAGGAAGGCAGCAGAAGAAGCCTGAGCCCTTTCCAAACGAGCAGTAAGGTGGCTCGATGGAACATGGGCCAAGTCACAGGAGGTGCAAATGCATGACGTCATCCAAGATGAAAACCTCTGGGAGGAGACAGGTAGGCCCTTCATCCGGTCTGCCAAGACAACGAAGAGTTGGGGCGTACGAAAGGGCTTGTCCGCTTGACATAAAAAGCGAGCGCCCTACGGCGTCTAGGGAGGGCAAATGTGCTCCCTTCGCGATGAATGTGGCTTCGGAAAGAAGACCGGAAGGAAGATATCCTGGATGATAGGAAAGGTCAACAGCACCTTAGGGAGGAAGGCCGGACGTGGTCACAACCGCACCTTGTCCTTGCGAAACATAGTGCACCGTGGGTCCACTGTGAGAGCCTGAAGCTTGGAGACTTGTCTGGCCGATGCAAAGGCTACAAGGAAAAAACTCTCTCTCAGGACAGGTATCTCAGCGAGCATGTTGTCAGTGGCTCGAATGGGGCAGGCATAAGACTGCTTATAACCAGGTTGAAGACCCAGGTTTGGCGGGCGGCAAAACTGGGGGTATAAATGCCCCAAGCCCTTGAGGCCCTTAATGATGAATCGCGCCAGGCGCTGATGTTTGAAAGATCAGAGGTAATCCAAGATGAAATGTATCGGAACCTCGGTGGGAGAAACATTGTGTTTCGTAGCAGCAAGAGAAACACTTCCAGTTGGCCAGATACGTTAACCAAGTGGAAGGCTTCCTACCACCCAGGAGAATCCTGTAGAACCGAGGCAGAGCAATGTGACTCCGATCGGTTTAGACCTGCAGCAGTCATGCTGTGATATGCAGGGATTGCTAGTCTGGGTGGTGAAGTTTGCCGTGATCCTGCGTTATGAGGTCTGGGCAAAGAGGCAGGGTTGGCTATCGACAAGTCTAGTAACATGGTGTACCAGTGCTGCCTAGGCCACGCCGGAGCGATCACGATAGCGTGCGCTCTGTCCCTGCAGAGTTTTAGCAGGACCCTGTGAACCAGCGGGCACGGTGGGAAAGCGTACAGCAGAGGGCTCGCCCACGGCATCAGAAAAGCAGCCAAGATCGAGCCCGGGGAGAGGCCTTGGAATGAGCAGAACTTCCCTCTTGTTCCGTTCTCGCAAGAGCGAAGAGGACTATGTGGGGAAAACCCCACTTCCGGAAACGGAATGGATAAGATCCGGAGGAATCAACCACTTGAGAGACAGGAAGGATCTGCTGAGGCGATCAGCCAGAGTGCTCCGGACCACTGGGAGAAAGGACGGTACCAGGTCCATCAATTGGGCTGTGCAGGAGTCCCAGAGCTGGATAGCTTCCTGCAAAGAGGAGAGGAACGTGCTCCTCCGTGCTTGTTTATGCAACGCGTGTCCATTGTGTTCTATGTGAACACCGAGACACAACAGCCTTGCAGGTGCTGCTGAAGCGTCCGTTACACAAGGCAGACTGCTCTCAACTCCCGGACATTGATGTGCAAGGCCAGCTGGTGAGCCAATCGAAGGCCTTAAGTGTGAAACTGACCCAAGTAAGCACCCCAACCGAGAGATGGGGCGTCCATCATGAGGGACACCGAGGGGTGAGGTGGATGGAACAGCATCCCTGCACACATCAGGGAGGGCGTCGACCCCCAGTCGAGGGAGCCTAGGACGCTCGGGGGGATCGAGGCGACCATGACCATGTCACCTTTGGCCGGGTGGTACACTGAGGTGAGTCACGATTAAAGTGTACGGAGGCGCAGCCTGGCATGTTTGGTTACGAACGTGCAGGCAGCCATGTGACCCAGGAAACCTAGGCAAGTTCAAGCCACAGTTGTCAGGAAGGTCCATAGACCTTGTACAATGGTTACCATCGCGTGAAACCAAGGCGTAGGTAAGCAGGCTGTGCGATACTGGAGTCCAGGGTGGCCCCCAGTTAAGTCTATTCCCTGTGTGGGAATCAGGTGGATTCCTCTTTATGGATCATCAGGCCTGAACGCAGGAATAGGACCTTGTCGACGCCCACATGAGTGGTAACTTGGGCCCCGGTGGTCCCTGGAATGAGCCAATCGTCTAGATATAGAGAACGTGTATCCGACGGTGGCGGAGAGGTGGCGACTACAGCCAGACACTGTGGATACACATGGGCTGTATAGAGGCCAGCCGGGAGGACCGTAAACTGGAAATGACGGTTGGCCACAAACCGGAGGTACCTTCTGTGTGGAGGATAAGTGGCGACGTGAAAATATGCACCCGTTATATCGAGGGCGGAATACCCGTCTCCGGGATGCAAGGATGAGATGACGGTCCCATGGACACCATGCGGAACTCCAGGTCTATCATGAACTTGGTGAGCTCCCGCAGGTCTAGGGTAGGTCTGAGACCTCCCTTCGCCTTGGGGATCAGGAACCAGAGGGACTAGAACCCTTTGCCCCATTCGTCCTTAGGACCTCCTCTATAGCTCCGATGGTGAGGAGCGTCCGCACGTCTTGCAAAAGGAATTGCTTGTGAGAGGAGTGCCTAAGATGGATGAGGAGGGATAGGCTTTTGCCCGATTGGTGGTTAGGAGGACCCTGATTTTGGCCCCTTTGGGGTCCCGACCAACGCCTACGATTGCCTGAGCGACGCCTGCTGGCAAAGCCCTGTCTTTGTCTAGGCGCAGGGTAAGGGCAGTGAGGCTGGGCGGAAAGGTCGGCGGTGAGACATCGGTATGCATATGCCGAGAGGGAGTGCATAGTGACCTTGCTGTCCTTTGGCCTTGCAGCCTAGGGTCAGCTGTGAGAACAGGCCTTTGTCATTGATTAGAGACACGCCCGAGACATACAGGGTAGCCACTGATGGGGGTTAGGGTCCTGGCCCTGGGGCATGTGGGACACTCTGGTGTGCACACCCGAATGGATGGCCATGGAGGAGCTAAAAGCCCTGGGCATAGTCTACCTCTCTAGCTGATGTCGTCTCAACGCGGTACCGGGGATCGGTACTGGAGGCTATCGGGAGCCTGCCAAATTATGGACCAGGTCCTCTATAGCTCCGATGGTGAGGAGCGTACCTGTCTTGCAAAGGAATTGCAAAGGTGTGAGAGGAGTGCCTAAGATGGATGAGGAGGGATAGGCTTTTGCCCGATTGGTGGTTAGGAGGACCCTGATTTTGGCCCTTTGGGGTCCCGACCAACGCCTCGATTGCCTGAGCGCGCTGCTGGCAAAGCCCTGTCTGTGTCTAGGCGGGTAAGGGCAGTGAGGCTGTGGGCGTGAGAGACATCGGTGGCATGCATATGCGAGAGAGGAGTGCATAGTGACCTTTGGCTCCTTTGGCCTTGCAGCCTAGGGTCAGCTGTGAGAACAGGGGCCTTTGTCATTGATTAGAGACACGCCCGAGACATACAGGGTAGCCACTGATGGGGGTTAGGGTCCTGGCCCTGGGGCATGTGGGAGACTCTGGTGTGCACACCCGAATGGATGGCCATGGAGGAGCTAAAAGCCCTGGGCATAGTCTACCTCTCTAGCTGATGTCGTCTCAACGCGGTACCGGGGATCGGTACCGGGAGGCATACTGGTATCGGGAGCGAAAATGGGACCTGCGACCGGAGCGGTGCCAGGAGGTCGACCGAAATCTCGAGGCTGGATGCCGGGAGTGGCTACGGGAGTCCAGAGCCTGGAGCGGTGCCAGGAGCTGGATCGGCACCGAGTGTGCCAGGTCGGCGAACGGGACGCTGATCGGTGCCACGAGTACGACCAGTACTGAAATGGAGAACGGTGCCAGGACCGTGAGCGGTGCCGGCACCTGGCTTGGCGACGGGACCGAGAACATCTGCGGGACCGCGATCGTGAACGCTGCTGCTCTGAGGTGCCGACGCAGGGTGGTCTGAGCAAGGCAGGCTTGCCGATCGACAATATAACCCGCACCGGCGGTACCAGACTCGACAGCTCTTGCATGGCCGGAGTGAACGGTGCCGATACCGTCGGTGCCGCAGCAGGTATAGGTGCCGGGCAGTGCAACTTAGGAGAGCGCTCGGGCTGCGGAGCAGGCGGCTCTGACGCAGCTTAATAGCGAGCTCGACCACGGTTCGTACCGGGGAGCTTTCCAGCACCGGACTCGACGGCTCTTGCATGGCCGGAGTTAACGGTGTGGATATTGTCGGTGCCGCGGCAGACATCGGTGCCGGGCGATCCGACTTAGCATAGCACTCGGGCTGCGGAGCAGGCGGCTTGGACGCAGCAAGAATCTTGTGCCCCTTCATACTCCAGGAGAGGGATCCATGCCGAGTGGACGTCGGAGCCAGCGGCGGCGGTGCCGAGGCCTCGGTGGTACCGGCGATCCGGTGCCGAGGGAGCGCTCCTTGAAGACTAACCAGCGCTCAGTGCCGAGAGCGGAGGGGCAAGAGCTGCCTCCCTCAGGAGCTGCTTGAGACGAAAGTCCCGCTCCCCTTTTGTTCTCGGATTAAAGGCCTTACAAAAGCGGCACTTATCTGTTAGGTGAGATTCCTCAAGGTACTTAGGAGAGGATCTCTTGTCGGCATCGGCTTGTGGCCGGCCGAGCATTGTAAAACCCTGTGGACTGGGCATCGTACCCAGCACCGGGTGTGGGGAAGGGGATAATCCCCGAACCCCTCTGAATTAAATACTCTAACTATACAACTATAGAAATCTGAACTATAATTAACGAGAGAAACTATGAGTAGCTAGGGAAGTGGAGGTCAGCTAAGCTGCGCTCCACTGTTCCAACGACCGACACGGGCGGTAAGAAGGAACTGAGGAGTGGGTGGGTCGGCTGGTGTATATATCCGGCGCCATGGTGGCGCCACTCCAGGGGGCGCCCAGCCGACCCACTGAGTTGCTAGTGTAAAAGTCTTCCGACGAACGTGCACGCGGCGCGCACACACCTACATGGAATGGATATGAGCAATCACTCGAAGAAGAACCAGGGATTGCATAAATTAACAACAAGCAGTAGGGTGCTTACACTGTTTCTTTACTGAAAATCTCTCAATAGCTTGACGATGCCTTTCTAGAGGCCTCTGAGAACTTACACATCGGTAGCCCTGTGGGAAAAAATATATCGTGCCTCAGCTGTTTTTGCTCATGCCTGAGACACAGATCTCAAGAGGAAAATCTGGAAAAGGACAAAATGGAAGAATGAATTGTAGTGAGATGAGGCCTGAGGCCTGATCTGAAGTAAGGGTCAAGATGTTGCTAAGCAAATTTAGGCTGTGAGCCAGAGGCAGGCCCTGCTCACAGAAATTGGCAAAAAGAGGGCTGTTAGAAGAGGAAGGGTTTCAGCTGCTGTATACAGATGTGGTCTCCTCACCTCAAAAAAGATATTCTAGCACTAGAAAAGGTTCAGAAAAGGGCAACTAAAATGATCAGGGGTTTGGAGAGGGTCCCATAGGAGGAGAGATTAAAGAGGCTAGGACTCTTCAGCTTGGAAAAGAGGAGACTAAGGTGGGATATGATAGTGGTATATAAAATCATGAGTGATGTTGAGAAAGTGGAAAAGGAAAAGTTATTTACTTAGTCCCATAATACAAGAACTAGGGGGTCACCAAATGAAATTAATAGGCAGCAGGTTTAAAACAAATAAAAGGAAGTTCTTCTTCACGCAGCGCACAGTCAACTTGTGGAACTCCTTACTTGGGGAGGTTGTGAAGGCTAAGACTATAACAGCGTTTAAAAGAGAACTGGATGAATTCATGGAGGTTAAGTCCAGTAATGGCTATTAGCCAGGATGGAGTAAGGAATGGTGTCCCTAGCCTCTGTTCGTCAGAGGATGGAGATGGATGGCAGGAGAGAGATCACTTGATCATTGCCTGTTAGGAGATTTTCAGAAAACAAACAGTGTAAGAACCCAACGGTTGAGTCAAAGGGTCTCATTGTCCACCTCGAGGGGGGTGGACAATGAGAGGCCTTCACACTAATTGGGATGCCTAACAAAGTTTTCGGGGTCGGATTCCAACGTATCCATCAACGTTGAGTCAAAGGGTCCTCCTTGGAACTATCACCGAGGTAGCGCTTTCTCCACACAATTCCAAAGGTGCTCGGGGTCAAAACAAAGTCCGAAGTTCTCATGGGGGTGGTAAAGGAGTCCATGTTTCCTCTCAGTAGCCTTTCCACAATTTCTAAAACACGTGTCCTTGGTCAGAGATGGCCTCCTCTGCCCGGAGCTGGGACTTATGGGGTAATGGTGCTGCTCTCTGATTGGCAGAGGGCGTTGGGAGGTGTTCTTAGAGGGGGTCACACAACCCACTTCCGAACAGGTCACCCCACCCCAGAACTCACTCTGATTGGTCAGATCTCCTCTGAGGGAGGTCCTATCAGGGTGAACCCCATCCTGATTGGTAGAGGGAAGTAGGAGGAGTTCTTAGAGGGGTCACATGACCCACATCCAGATGGGTCACTCCACCCCAGAACTTGCCTTGATTGGTCAAATCTCCTCTCGGGGTGGTCCCCAGCGGCTGAAACCCTTCCTGAGTGGTAGAGGATGGTCACGTGACACACCTTGCTTCCGGTCATGTGGCATCTTGACCCTGGGATTAATACCCCCCGGAGCGGGACTTCTGGTGACAGGTGAGTGGGGTTCAAGGCAGGGGTGAGCTGCAGCGGGTTCGCACGGGTTCGCACGAACCCGTTGTTAAATTTTAGCAGCCATTTTAGAACCGCTTGTTAAGGGCTGCTAAATTTAACAAAAGTTCCCGCCCACTCCTCTCCTGCTCCGCCCCCTTCTCCTCCCCCTCCCCTGCTTCCCGCGAATCAGATGTTCGCGGGAAGCCTGAACAAGCAGCATGGAGGCAGCCAGCAGGTAAGCTGGGGCGCGGAGGGGGAGGGGAGGTGCGGCTGGCTCAGCAGCTCCCGGTCCCAGACCGCGGCTCCCTCCAGCCCAGCGCCGGCCCGGGGAGTCGGGCCCCGCAGCTGCCGCCGAGCGGCCGGGCCCCGGTGCCAGCCCGGGGAGTCGGGCCGAGCGGCCGGGCCCCGGTGCCGGCCCGGCCCGGGGAGTCGGGCCGAGCGGCTCGGCGAGTCGGGCCCAGTGCCGCCCGGCCGGAGTCGGGCAGCGGCTCGGCGAGTCGGGCCCGTGCCGGCCGGCCCGGGAGTCGGGCCGAGCGGCTCGGCGGTCGGGCCCAGTGCGGCCCGGCCGGGAGTCGGGCCGAGCGGTGCCGGCCCGGCCGGGAGTCGGTCGTGGTCCTGGGAGAGTGGACCCGGTCCCCAGGCAGTGTGGTAAGGGAGCAGGGAGGGGCTGGGTTGTGGGGGGGTGGATAGGGGTCAGGGCAGTCAGAGGGCAGGGAACAGGGGATTGAATGGGGGAAGGGTCCCGGGGAGCAGTCAGGAAAGAGCAGGGTTGGATGAGGTGGTGGGGGCACTCAGGGACAGAGAGAAGGGGTAGTTGTATGGGGTAGGGGTTCTGGGGGGCCATTGAGAATGAGAGGAGGGGTTGGGTGGGGCGGCAAGGGGCAGTCAGGGGACAGGGAAGGGGGGGATGGGTCAGGGGTCTCGGAGTGTGTGTGTTAAGGAACATGAGGGGTTGGATGGGGCACGACCCCCCCCCCACGGAGGGGAAGGAGGAACCCGTTGTTAAAATTTTGGAGGGAGGAGGGAACCCGTTGTTAAAAATTTGGCAGCTCATCACTGGTTCAAGGGGCAGAGTTTAAGGGGTTAAGGGGTGTGGTTAGGGTTTGTTTCATGGTATACTACTTATACTACTCAGGTTTACTGTACCATACAGTTTTTGTCTTGTTCATTTTGATCAGGTAGTTTTTGTGTGCTCAAGGAACATCTGCCTTGGTGTGTGTTGAGATTCTCCATCAAGTTCTCAGCAACAGCTTGTGTGTTTTGCTTCTTCATGCAAAGAGGAGATCTTGAACTAGATTCCATGGGTTCAATAGCTGTTTCTGCTTGGCACTGCTGAGTATCATCTACCTGCAACACAGAGAAAAAAATTCTCATGCTTTAGTGGTATTGGAGAACCTTGTTAATTACCAGCAGGAAGTGAAAGACCCATTCCAAGCGACTGAATAATATGAATTAGCAGACACACGCTAAAAGCAAGAATCTTCAGTGTTTATAGTTATCACTCTGAAAATACAACAGCGCTATGCAGAATGCTTTACAGCAACTACCTACTCCTCACCATGTTCAAGATAGAATGGGCATTATCATCCATGCTTTACAAATCACAAGTCACATAATTTAACAAGGTCTAGGCAAAGCTAAGGAGTAGTACACAGGAGTTCCTTGTCTAGTCTCTTCTTGCTCAATCACTAATCTGCAGAACTGTATTTTGAGATATGTAATTTAAGTTTAATTACTGATATTTCATAATGAATTTGTAAATGTCCTATAGTTTATTCTGTAAATATGATAGCACTTGAAAAAGTTGTTTAGTCCTGAAGCATTTACATTGGCCTGCAGAGGATATCCTGTCCAGACGTATTATGAAATATTCAGGAGAATGTCATGTCATTCTAAATATTTAACATAACCTTCACAATATGTTTGTTGTGATGGTCAACACTAGCTTTGTAAAACTGTTGAAAAATTTCACAATGTGTACACCTTTGGGGTTCTCTCAAATTCCAGTCCCCACTGCTATTACAATCGTCCTTGTCTCTGCACTCCCTGCACTCCCACCAAATTCTGACATGATTTTAGCATCAGTTAGCTAAAACTTCAGTAGTTATATATGTGTGCTTCATGACAATTGAAATCCTGAATGCCAAAGCTTCTGATAGTCTAGGTAATTGGCCCCAATTCTCATCCCATTTACACTGATGTGGGTCCTGTGTGAGAGGTGAGCATCAGGGCTTATCCTTCTAGTGCCAGCAAAAACAGAATTGTTACCAACATATATTACTGGCAAAGCTAATAGGACCATTTATTATTAAGGGTACCTGACTCCTCCCATTACAAGAAGACCCTGTTTTCTGCTGCTTCTAACTTTACAAACTTTAATTGCTTGGGCTGAAATTTTCAGGGGTGGGGGACAGAGTGGAACCAACCTGATCTCCTTCTTTGAGATGGTAACAGATTTTTTAGACAAAGGAAACGCAGTGGATCTAATTTACCTCGATTTCAGTAAGGCACTTGATACGGTTCCACCGGGGAAGTTATTCGTTAAATTGGAAAAGATGGGGATCAAGATGAAAATTGAAAGGTGGATAAGGAACTGGTTAAAGGGGAGACTACAACAGGTCATACTGAAAGGTGAACTGTCAGGCTGGAAGGAGGTTACTAGTGGAGTTCCTCAGGGATCGGTTTTGGGACCAATCTTATTTAATCTTTTATTACTGACTTTGGAACAAAAAGTGGGAATGTGCTAATAAAGCTGGGAGGTATTGCTAACACAGAGAAGGACCAGGATATCACACAGGAAGATCTGGATATCACACAGGAAGATCTGGATGACCCTGTAAACTGGAGTAATAGTAATAGGATGAAATTTAACCGTGAAAAGTGCAAGGTCATGCATTTAGGGATTAAGAACAAGAATTTTGGTTATAAATTGGGGACGCATCATTTGGAAGTAACAGAGGAGGAGAAGGACCTTGAAGTATTGGTTGATCACAAGATGACTATGAGCTGCCAATGTGATATGGCCATGAAAAAGCTAATGCGGTTTTAGGATGCATCAGGTGAGATATTTCCAGTAAAGATAAGGAGGGTTAGTACCGTTATACAAGGCACTGGTGAGACCTCATCTGGAATATTTTGTGCAGTTCTGGTCTCCCATGTTTAAGAAGGATGAATTCAAACTAGAACAGGTACAGAGAAAGGCTACTAGGATGATCCAAGAAATGGAAAACCTGTCTTATGTAAGGAGACTCAAAGAGCTTGGCTTGTTTAGCCTAATCAAAAGAAGGCTGAGGGGAGATCTGATTGCTCTTTATAAATATATCAGAAGGATAAATATCAGGGAGGGAGAGGAATTATTTAAGCTTCGTACCAATGTGGACACAAGAACAAATGGATATAAACTGGACACTAGGACGTTTAGAGTTGAAATTAGATGAAGGTTTCTAACCATTAGAGGAGTGAAATTCTGGAACAGCCTTCCAAGGGGAGTAGCGGGGGCAAAAGACATATCTGGCTTCAAGACTAAGCTTGATAAGTTTATGGAGGGAACGGTATGATGGGATAGCCTAATTTTGGCAATTAATTTGGCAATTGATCTTTGATTATTAGCAGTGTAAGCGGGCCGGTACTCACCCCTGCCGCGCCTCCTGCTGGTTGGTCACGGAATTTGCTCTCAGTCCAGCCCTGGAGCGCCCTCGGCAGGCTGGTGACCCGCCTGTTCTCTGGCCCCGGCGTCCCACCCTGGACCCGGTGCCCCCTATTTATGGTTGGGTCTCCCCCTCCCAGGGGAACCCCACGCTACTATCCCCACCTCGCCTCAGTAGTGGCTACTGACAGTCATGGTCTAGCCCCACACCCTGGGGCAGACTGCAGTATCAGCCCACTCATCACAGGCAAAGGGGGTTTGGACCTGCTGCTTTGTCCTACCCCTGGGTTGCCCCCTGCAACCCCCAATACCTATTGGCCCACTGCTAGGCCGCAGCCTGGGGCTTTCCTGGCTAGAGCTTCCCTAGCTCCTCAGCCTTTCCCCCAGCCCTGCTTCCCTCAGGTGTCTAGCCTCAGCCTCTAAGCAGCCAGGCCCATCTCTCTCTGAAGCAGAGAGAGACTCCGCTTGGGCTCTGGCTTCCCTGCTTCTTATAAGCCCCAAGGCTTCAGTTTGGGGCGTGGCCTCCAGCTGCAGCCACTTTCCTAGTCAGCTCAGCCAAAAGCCCCTTCCCAGGGCTGTTTTAAAGCCCCACCAGGCGGGAGCGGATAGCCACTCCGCTACAGCAGGTAAATATGCCCAGTGGTCTGTGATGTGATGTTAGATGGGGTGGGATCTGAGTTACTACAGAGAATTCTTTCCTGGGTGTCTGGCTGGTGAGTCTGGCCCACATGCTCAGGGTTTAACTGATTGCCATATTTGGGGTCGGGAAGGATTTTTCCTCCAGGGCAGATTGGCAGAGGCCCTGGAGGTTTTTCACCTTCCTCTGCAGCATGGGGCACGGGTCACTTGCTGGAGGATTCTCTCACCTGGAGGTCTTTAAACCACGATATGAGGACTTCAGTAACTCAGACACAGGTTAGGGGTTTGTTACAGGAGTGGGTGGGTGACATTCTGTGGCCTGCGTTGTGCAGGAGGTCAGGCTAGACGATCAGAATGGCCCCTTCTGACCTTAAAGTCTATGAGTCTAAGAGAACTGGGGCTGGCTGAGCAGGGAGATTGGGCCAACAAGCCTTAATTCCACCATATACGAATTTTTGAGTGCTTTTGCGTGTAATCCATATATGCATTCGCACACCCCCCCTGCTCTAGGCATCCAGGCCTTTCAAGAAATAATCAAATATTTGGGATGAGCATTAAAGTGGGAAGATTGACCTCATTCCCATTTACCAAGTTAATGAGCACTTGGCATGAGATCACAGATTTGATCATACCAACAATTTTAAGTTTACCATTATGCCCAGATCTTTGTTATGTGCCAAGCTTTATTCATTTTATTTACATTGATGACCTTGTCTTCACTATATTCATGGCAGATATAAAGGAGGCATGAATAACACGGCATATCTTCAAACTCACTTGGAGAGATAAATACATTATGTGGATTTCCCAGGCCCTGCACATTCAGATACATTTTGACGATCAGTTACCTTTGGTGATTTGCTGCCACCAGCTGTCGGTTTAGAGATCTTGGCAAAATTAGCTGACCTGCCTTTTTGTAAACGTTGGCCATATGGTGACAAATTTTGGCTTTGAGCAGCAAGACGGGCACTGGTCTTTAGGTTTAGCGCTGTTCTGCGCAAAACACAGGGGTTGGTTTTCCCAGTAGGAATATCAGCAAAGCCTGAAAAATAAACAACAGCCATTAACCACAGTTGATTAAATTACTTTATTGTTCCAATCAATCTGATCTTGCTCAATTCAAGATGGAGATGACAACGGGTAATAATTTAAGAAAGTAAAATGGCATTTACTCACTGAATAACAGAATGGGGGAATTATTAGGACTATCTTGCGTTCCTAGAATTTTATAGGTGAACTCAGGCAAGGGTGTGGATCTGTGTAACAGCAACTCTACTAAAATGGCAAAAAGAGTTTCCCCAAGCAAATGTTCTCTTTTTCCTTTAAAGGGACACCATTAACTGGAAAATCATTTCCATCTGAAAACGATGTCTCTCCTATTGTTCTACATAGAGCCGGCCAGAGGAGACAATTTTGTTTTGCGACCCTTTCGAGGTTTCAGAATTTGTTTTTATTCTAGATTGGAATGAAAACATAAGCCTTTCAAATGCTTTCATAAAATGAAATTGAATCAAAAAACATCAGGCTTTCAATTTGGGGTCTCCTCCTGCTCAGCAAAAACTTTGTCCGAATCAATACATCTCCGTAATACATTTCGGTTTTGACAATGCAGCACATTTCAATGAAAAAACATTTAGTTAAAAATGTTTAAGCAAAAATTTCCCCCCTTCCTATCAACCAGAAGAAAAAGGTGTTTTATAATGGGAATGGCTGGGCCTAGAATCCCTCTCTTGCAACCTATATGAGGGCTGGATTTGGCCAATGATGTCCAAGTTTTTACAATGCTTCCAAGTCACACCTATGACAACACGATTATTTAGATAAGCGTGCGCGCACACACTCCCCACAATGTGGACCATTCTCCTCTAAAGAAGTAACAATTACCTTTTCTGACCACCTCTGGGAGTCCGTCTGACTCATACTCTGGCTCGTTGTCCTGGGTCAGTGAATGTAGGTAGATGGCAACCTCATCAGCACCTGACCAAGGGAAAGAGTCGTTACCTGTACAAATAACTTTAAGGAGACTCTGGAAAGATGTGTTTAGAATGCAATGATCTCAATCATTCATTTGTTAATTAAGTACATAAGACGTGTGCTTGTGCAACCACAGTCAACTATAGCAGAGCTTCAGAAACTATACTGATTTATGAGGATCTGGCCCCCAGCTATTTAAACAAGTCACCCAAAGAACATAACTAAAACCGTTGATGCTTCTAGTTATTTTCCTTTTGTCTCACAACCTTCTAGTCCAAACTGTCCAACTGCTATACCGTAACAAACACACACACTCACACACACACACACTCTATCAATCATTCTAAAAGACACAGGTGTCAAGCGACAACATTTTCAGACAATGCTGATGTATGACAAATGTTTCAAAGCTGTATGAATTCTCAGCTTCCTGTGTTCAAAATATCAACAAAATTCAAGGGGTTTAAATGGCTGAAATGCCCAGCCCTCTTGCTGCGACTCAGTACAAGTGGCTCTGATTAAGAAGCATTCAACAAAAAGCTGGAACCAACAACCTAACATAGCTGCAAAAAAAAATCCCATGCTCTGATGCAGGACGTTCACAAAACTATTTACAAGAAATGCATTCTCCTACCTTAATCTGGTAAGGCTACATCCCATCATTTGTATTTACAATTTGGCCTCAATCGCATAGGCCATCATTAACTCTTGCTTGAATCATCGCAATCCAATGTATTTAGACTTGAATGCTTCTGCCCTGCAAAATCTGCAAGAGTTACAGAACACAGCAGCACACCTCCTCAGTAATACAGGTTCACTTGAGTACATCAGTCCTATGTTTCACTCACTCCGCTCATTCCCCAACAGAACACTGAATCAAATCTCGGTCTTTATTTTCAAAGCTGTAAAGGAAATGGGCCCAATATACCATTTTACTCTCTCAGACTTCAGTAGCTGTGTTCCTCAGGAACAACTGTCTACACATCAGAAGTAAAACTAGCAGATGCAGCAGACAGGGCTTTTTCAGGAGCTGGCCCAATACTATGAAATTCACTCCTGCAAAAACTTAGAATGACAACTAACATCACCATTTTTCGTATTTACACTCCCCGCGCCCGCTCCCGCCCTCCACACTTTGCCCTCTGGGACAGTGGTTTTCAACCTCTTTTCCGTTTGCAGACCCTAGAAAATTTCAAATGGAGGTGCAGACCTCTTTGGAAATCTTAGATATAGTCTGTGGACCCCCACAGGCCACGGCTTGAAAACCACTGTTCCGTTGTAACGACAACCTTTCGAGAACCCCTTAGACAGTCTGCAAACTCCCAGAGGTCTGTGCACCACAGGTTGAAAACTGCTCTGGGGGATATGGGAGAAATAGAAACCTCAAATAACAGATGCTAGTCACTTAATTATTCTTAACTCTGGAAAGCATTCAGATACAACAGCAATTGGCACAATAGATAGAAGAACTTAAAAAAACCTAGTCGCTGATGTTGCTTCTACGACTATTTTGAGTTCTCTTCCCTTTCATTTTCCTTCTAATGCCAAATTAAAGGAAAAATCTTTTAATCTACAATCAAGGTTTTTTAAAAATCAAAAGTTACAGCCAGATGCTTTTTGTGTAAATTGGAATAACTTTACTGATTTCAATGGAGCTATGCTGATATATGCCAGAGCAGGATCTGGCTTCATAGTTAGAATTTTGTTGATAATGCTAGTCTATAGTCCTTGAAAAAGTTAAAATGTACAAATCATTTGGGGGATTTTCTCTTGCTTTAAATTGATTGTGTGACCAAAAAAGTACCCACTCCTCCATGAAATCTTAGAATTAGGCAAAACACACTTATACTTAGGAAGCAGCTACTGATTCTAGAAGTTCCAAATGAACTCAGATATTTAATATATTCTATTTTTTAGGACTAAACAAAGAGTCTCTTGAACCATACTACATAATTAGATTAAACAAATAATTCCATATGAACTGTAACCCTATCTGTAGTATGCTGGTGCAAAATCATTTTTTTAAACTCTGACCATACAACCAATTTTTGGCCTTGGGTCAGTCCACATGGAATCAATTGCAAAAACTGCAAGATCGGGGCCTTATCTTGTATCACAGCTATAGGTCTTGTGACAGGGTCGGGCCAGAGGGCTACAGGAGAGTGATCCTATTGGGATGCAGGAAGTGGGGAGCCCACTGCTAAAAGATCCCCCCAGCCTTAAAGGGGGGATCAACAAGACCTGGAAACCAAGTGGTTTCAGGGGACAACTAATGAAATAACAGGGACAGACATGCTGTCAAAGGCTCAAACGAAGGGAACCAGATGGGGACACTGAGCAGAGAACCCCGGACAGCGCCCACTGCTCCTCGAAGGCATGAAGGGAGTCAGTGGACGCCTCCCAGAGGATTTCTGCCCGGTTGCGTGAATGGATGGAGGACCGGAAAGAGGCCCCACAGTTACAGGAGACTCCATCGGCCAACCTCCTCTCCCTGGTTTTATAGATGGCCATTTTAGCCAGGGCCAGGAGGAGGTTGACCAGGAGGTCCCGTGACTTTGTGGGCCACCGATAGGCAGTGCATAAATAAGGAAATGAGGGGGAAAGTGCAGCCAGAAATGCAACAGGATATCTGTGAGGAGACAGAATAGAGGCTGCAGCTTGGCGTACTCCAGGTAAACGTGCACCAGAGTCTCCCTCACGCAGCAGAAAGGGCAGGTGTCCAGGATGGGGGTGAACTGCACCAATTACACGCTCGTGCTCAGACCCCTGTGAAGAAGCGACCAACTGACATCCCCGGCGGGCCTTGGGAGCAGGGTGGAGTATAGGCTGGCCCACCGGGGCTCCTCACCCTCTAGAGGTGGCAGGAGGTCCCTCCACTTTGTGTCAGGGTGGGACGCAAAGGTGAGGAAGTGCAGAGTGTGGCGCACGAGCGTGTATAGATGTTTCCTTGGCGTGGTCTGGAAATGAACCGGCTTTAAGTTGTGCAGATGGCTTATGCTGAAGGGGCACGGAAGCCGGTTGGGTCCATGGGGCAGGGGCCCGCTACAGGAGAATGAGAGAAGGCAAATATATTAGCCCCCGATTAAGCAGGTCCCTTTTCCCTGGGTAAGATAACGGGGCAGTTCCAGAAAAATCAGGAATTTGCTGGAACCAATGAAGGCAGGCAGGCTAATTAGGACACCTGGTTTAAAAAGGACCTCACTTCAGTCAGTGAAGGGTGCGCAAAGTGCTGAGAGTGAGAGGGCCTGCGGCTGGAGAACTGAGGAGTACAAACGCTATCTGGCATCACGAGGAAGGTCCTGTAGTGAGGATAAAGAAGATGTTGGGAGGAGGCTATGGGGAAGTAGCCCAGGGAGTTGTAGCTGTCACACAGGTGTTACACGTAACACTGTAGACAGCTGCGATCCACAGGGCCCTGGGCTGAAACCCAGAGTAGAGGGAAGGCCTGGGTTCCCCTCATTCCCCTCCCTCCTACTGGATATAAGAGGAGTTGACTTGGACTGTGGGTCCCACCAGAGGCCAAGATCCCTGGCCTGTCTCCCTGGCCCACTAGGTGGGTCAGCAGAGACTGTGGGGATTGTTCTCCTTCCTTTTCCCCATGCTGGCAAGTGATGTGGTTAGCTGGTTTGAGCCATAAAACGGGCCAAACTGAGGGCTGCCCTGAATATCTGAGGTGAGCAAATCCGCCAATAAGTGCAGGACCCACCAAGGCAGAGGAGGAACTTTGTCACAGTCTTTTAAGATGCTCCAAAAAAGGACAGCCAGAATAAGACAGTATCGAAACACAACTTCTGGTGGAAATACACTATTCTCCAACATAGAGCTTGCAGAGTTCCCCTGGGAGTCGGTAAGGCATAAATGGCACCAGTTCTTACTGATTTCCAGTTTAAATTATTAATTATTCCAGTTCCTTTGACTGGTTTGCTAGTAAAGCCTGTTCTGCTCTGCACAGCTTCTGTGTTAAGCTCACTGGAGTCCTTTTCCAAACAGTGTTTCACTGCTATTGCCTATGAGGAAAACACATCACATTTTATTTGTAGTTATATTGAATCTATTTTAAAAAATTAAAAATTCCTGATGTCCCGTAAATGATGAGCTCCAGAGATACCTTAGAAAACAAAGCCAAAAGAATAAGCTACGTTCTGCTTCCTCCTACAGAAAGAGAAGTTTGGAGTAACTGTTGACTTCTGTGTTGTATAACTAAGAGCAGAATTTGGCCCTAAACCTTGAAACTCAGCATGATGGCTTTAAAAAAGTGCAATTAAAAAAAGCCCAAATATCTGAAAAATCCATCCTCCTTTCACTGTCCAGTCCTGGGTTCTAGATTCTGTATCATACCAAAACCAGAACAAGTTAAGGTAACACAAATCTTTAACTCAAGACTGGGCAAGGTTATGAAAAATATTTTCAGGCACATTTTCAAGTATATAGTTGTAATGTATAAATATATTCATAATTTAAGCCATAGTCATAGTACAGTCTGGTAATCATTGGGAATCCTAACCAGTGCTTTCTTTTAAGCTCAATCATAAGGGCAGCAGATTTAACACTTGCTCTCCATTTTTTTTAACATAACATATTTTGTCAAAGCGAGCACCTATTGGGTTTAGAAGATCCTTCCCCATTCCCACTCAGTCCTCAGCTGCTCATTTGAGAGGTAACATTTAGGTGTTGGACTGATGATCAGCTATCACCAAATATGCCATTGAACAGCCAACAAACAGAAAGGATCAATACCAAACTAGACTCAATTCGGTACAATCCAAATACCAAGAGATTGACAAATTACTCTACCTTTTCCACTTACTATATACTCAAGGAATAGGTTACATGTTGTGAAAAACCAGTATTTGTACATCTTAATTCCCCATATTTATGGACCAACAAAGACATTCAGCTTGCACCTCTGTCTCCATAACCACATTCTTCAGGGGCAAGGGAAATTAGTGTCGTGCTATCCTCTATCTTAAATTTATCACCTGACTTTATATCACAAGGATAGGCAACTTATGGCATGCGTGCCACAGACGGCACACGAGCTGATTTTCAGTGGCACTCACACTGCCTGGGTCCTGGCCACTGGTCCAGAGGCCTCTGCGTTTTAATTTAATTTTAAATGAAGCTTCTTAAACATTTTAAAAACCTTTTTTACTTTACATACACCAATAGTTTAGTTATATATTATAGACTTATAGAAAGAGACCTTCTAAAAACGTTAAATTGTATTACTGGCACGCGAAACCTTAAATTAGAGTGAATAAATGAAGACTCGGCACACCACTTCTGAAAGGTTGCCGACCCCTGTTATGTCACTATCTAAACCAGGAAGTTAACAAGATCATAACTGTACCACCACCAAATTCTAACTGGTTTTCAACCTTTTTAACCTGTTTTATATCAGTCATAATAGCTCCATAGTACTCCAAATTAAAAAGGAAGTAAAAAATGAGAATGAAATAACCTAGTTCCATTCTAGAAAGGAGTAGGCTTTTCTGGATAAAAACCTATAGATGTCCAAGTTTGAGTATGAATCGAGTGTTTCAAGAGTAAACCTGGAAAGAAGAGTATGTGTAGAGAAAATACTAACCACCTCTGTAGAAAAGGTTTGATTAATGTGCTCACACAGCTAGGATGACACATAGCTTTGCCGGACAGCTATCGTGGACAAATTTAGAACCTCTGTATGAAGTCAGTGTAGACCATGTCTATCATAAATAAAAAAGCAGTTTTCTATTAGAGAGTGTGGATAGAAAAGAAGCAGTGCTCATATCAGAACAAGGCTAAAGGGAACGGTTGTAGGGCATTACCCCCAGATTGCCTTTGGGCCCATCTGCTACCTCAGTTTACCTTTAATCTTGCATCAAACCAGATATCACATGTGGTGATTTTACAGTAGTGCTCTCTTCCAGGTTGGTTTATTATCATAACACAAGACTCAAACATACCCTTAACCAGCCTCAATTATTCTTTTCCGCATATAATGCCTCAAGTTTTTCCAGGTCTTGATCAGAGCAGGCCCATCCTTGTAGTCCCACCCCTCTCCTAGCTGGGACTTCTGCATCCTGCAAGTCCATCAATGGAGGCTTATCCCTGCACAGTTTCCAGTTCCTTGTAATTCTCTTCCCCCAAAAGGCTTCTGCCTTGGAGTTCTGGAAAATTGTCACCTGTCCTCTTCACATGCTCTCTGCCTGGGCACTAACGAGAGAGAGTCTCTCTCTGAACTTTTGGGGCAGAGGGGGGGGGTGTCTCTCTCTCTTGAATGACCACAGGCTGCCCTTTTACCTGCCAGCAGACCCGGTTTAGATGCATGCTTCTGTCACATAACCCTTGTATTTATTCCCATCATACAGGGAGATGGGCTAAACCTGACAAAAGGTGCAGCTGTGCCCCAGTCTTTTAATGGACCAGCTCACCCTGTGACAGGAACATACTGCATCTTGCTCTGACCTGTGATATATTTAGTTGCACTTAAATATTAGTCATGTATAGATCTTCAAACACAATAAAGAGGACAGTTAAATTTTACATAAAATAAAAACTCAGCATCACCACTTCCATTTGAATAGTTCAGATATTAAAAATCCTACTTTGTTGAGTTCTGCTCGTAGAGCATCGTTGGCTTGCTGCAAGTCCTGGTTTATCTGGTCGCACGGCAGATCCCCTGTCAGTAAGTCATGTAGCTGATGAAACACTTCTTAGAAATGTAGAAGACTGGGGGGGAGAGGAGTAGGAGAGAGAAACACACTCTAGTTACATGTTTCTTGTCAAGTTACTATAACTATTAACACTGGAAAACGCAGGGGAGGGGCTGTAAATTGCCTCTTAAAAAAGTTACTAATTACACTAAAGCGCTCGCTGACAGAAGCAAAAAGAGTTTAAAACCCATTTTTAAGTAAAGCATAAATTCTGTTATGGCCACTAATGGCCATGACTCACTTTGGCCAATCAGAGTAGCCTACTTCATCTGCTACACCAAGACAGGTGGATCAAAAAATACTAGCAAATAATGGAATGAAGCTTATATATCGATTCAAAAGTAGATCTCCATAACAACATCGAGCATTACAACTAAGCAACCAGACTAATCCCCAATAATCATGATCCTTTGGGGTGCGGGGAATTCCCTTCTTTGCTATGATTACATGTTTAGCTTATTGCTGTCAAAATGTTTTTCATGAGGAAAATGCCTTAGTTATTTTCAATTTGACTTAACACATGACTGGGCAGCAACAGAAGTTTGGTAGAGGGGCATTGACTCCTCCCGCCTCAGGTCTGGGGGAGCAGAACTTCACTAATACACAACTCCTAAGATCCTTAGAAATCTAGCCCATCTCCTGCAACCATTAGGAGATGCAAAGTAGATATCCATCTGGGTATAATTCGTTTTTGAGGCTTCTTCCAGGCCCCACGGTCCTTATGGTTGGGGCTCTACATGAATTTGAGAGGGGATTTATATGAGGGAATAGGGCTATGAGGGGCACGGGACTTTTAGTCGGGGGTTGGTAAGGAAAAGAGAGGGCTGAGTGGGGGAGCAGAAAGCAGAGAAAGATAGGGAGGGAAAGCACTAGTGGCGTCTCCTGGCAACAAACCTCTCTGCCAAACTTCTCTTGGCAGCAGCTGCAGGACTCCCCTCTAACAAATCATAGCAGGTTTGTCAGCTGGAGAAGGTAGTGAAGTGCTAGTGCTTCCCCTCAGCTTTCTCCTAAGCACCCTCCTATCCTCCAGCAAGACACCTGCTCCATCCCATGTCCTCAAGCTCCCCACAGCCTGTTCCCACTCTCATTGCCAGCCAGAGACCCATCCTATGAAGTCCCCACCCTCTTGGATCCCAGTGATCCATTTCCCCAAATCTTTATGTCTCCCCACCCCCTTATTATACCCAATATACCATTTTACTCTCTTCAGTCTTATTATACCCAGCCTCTCTGCCCTCAGACCCTTTCCAAAGGCCCACTCCTACCCTGGCTTGGCCTGCCAGGAGCAGAAGAATGCAGGCGGGGAGGGTCAAACTCAGGAAGAAGTGAGCAAATTATTAGCAAAATGTTCAAACTTTTTTCTGATTTTATTTTGTCATCGAACTATAAATTAGAGGTGAACACATTGGTAGCCTGCCTGCCCAGCCTACCTTGAAAAAATACGGATTCACTTCCTCTTACCAAGTTATAACCACCAGACTACTATTATCACCAGCTAGGGAACATGGCTTTAGTCAACTTAATTCGTGGTAGGCCAGTAAATTGTTTCACTAACAAATACAGATCCATTCAAGGAACTGAGAGGGCGTGGGACCAGCAGGGCCCCATGTACCGGCGCATAAGCACAGGGCTCCAGAGGTTGCCAAAGCCGGCCCTGGGGGTACCATTACGGGGAAAAAATTCTGACAGCGTGCATGTGGGCGCGCACACATCAAATATGGAATCGTCAGCGTTGTTTCTTCTACATGGACAATTACTCAATGAACAACTTGTTCACTCTGGTAATAGCAGTCTGGAGGCAACTTTAAACTTGTGAAAAAATGGGTCTCGTCTTACCTTTTCCTTTTCTTTTATTTTCTGTTCTAAGGACCGACGATTATTTTCGACAAATTGTCTCTGATGACTCAGTAGGTCGTCCATTTTTTGCTCCAACATTTCACGCTATACAAAGTTTAATCATAAATCACAGTGATGCAAGGGTAATATTTATTATTTGTACTACAATAGCAATCCCGCCCCCGCAATCAGGATTGAAATCCCACTTTAGTAGGCAGTGTTTAAAAAAAAAACAACAACAAAAAACGACATACATACGAGGAAGTCATGGTCTCTGCCCCAAAACTTCTTACAGTGTTCCATGACTTAGTGAACACTCACACAGGTATCCCATACCAAACTGAGAACAGATTACACTTGGCTAGAAGACAAGTGTGTGCTAAAGTTTTAATAAGTGTTTAGGCACAGGAGATAAATTCAATGCAACTTTAAATTTACAGAGAATCGGCACATTGATTGATCAGAAAAAAATTACTGAACTATTTTGAACATATTTACTAATATAATCTGCAATTCAATCGGATTTCAAACTCATGTAAAGAAGCTAGACTATAATAAGAAAAGCTCTCAACAGTCACATCTAGAGGTTATGGTGACAGAGCTATGACGGTAACTCAGGTAATTTACAAGTAGCATCACTGTGACATCAGAAGCAGCAACCAATCAATCTTTCCTCTGCACTTTGCTATCAGTCAGTGAAGTGGAGAGGGCCTATTCACAGGTCAAAAGTTCTCATCGTTAACTTACTTGAACATCTGTATACAAACATGGTAATAACCCTGGATTGACTCATTGTTCCTGGCCTCTACCTACTCACAGCCAAGACCTTCTCTCAATGGGGTCCTCACAGAGGTAGCAAAGAACAGCCATTACCGTACCTCTGCAGAGGCAAATTCTTAACCCCCATTCATATGATGGTATAATCTTCAGCATCCCGTATATAGGATGTAGGAAGCAGCAGAATTTTCTAACAAGCAGCAGCATTTTCTAACATTCTTAAGTAGGCAGCAGAATGTGCATGCATAGATAAAATCCTGACAGCAAAGAGTAGGTGACAACCATCACACTTACAGAAGACATATGTGGTGGTGCCTTTCCCCATGGCAACATAACTTCTTTAATCTAAGTGTGTATGGAGGGAAGAAAGGGGATGGGAAAAGAGTTAAGCTAAAGAGAAATATGAAGAATCGTGGAATCCATGACTTGCATGAGCTACAATGTTCTACCCAATGCACACGGAAATTGTGGAGCTGCAACAATTGGCAGAGGCCAAAACATTCAGCTGGACTAACTTCCCCATGTTAAATAGGGTGAAAAGCCAATGATTTTCAAAGAAGGAGACAGCGGTGCTGTTAAAACGTCTTTTTATGACACTTTCAAATGGCTTTAGGATATATAAAATATCTGTGTTTCTTAGATATTTGTTATCGTTATTCACTCTACCGCAATAAAAATACTGCATTGCTGGCTGCCTCATTAGAGAGCTGGCCTGCTATTTGTTCAGTCTATCAGAGCAACTTATCCATAAAGGAAAACTTTTCAAGGTGCAGATCTTCCCCACAGCACACACCCACGTAACTGGTATTAAAAAAAAAATTAAAAAAAATGAAAAGGTAGGGGAAAAAAGGAACCAATCACTAATCCCAAAAGTCAAAGAGCAGCAGATGATCCACTAGTTTCCATGGTTCTCCTGCTACGTTGTCCAGTATATCAATGCAGTGGCTGACCCACTAAACCAAACAACCACTTCATGCAGTGGCAAGGAAGCTCCTGCAGAGAAAGGAAGTGCTGTGCAGGCTGCTGAAATCTTGCCCACCCTATCCCATTTAGCAAAGTGTAGGCCTCTTCATGGATATGGAAAGATGGGGCCAAATAAGGATTTGCCTCTTAATGAAAGGCTGGGTTTGACTGGCTTTATTTCTTTACTCTTATCAGTGTACACCTATTTGGCATCTGTTTTAGCTAGCAAAAAAAAAAATCCATTTTATATGATTAACACACGTTTGCTCCACTAATGCAAATTATTTAAACGTTTCAATTATATCAGTACTATAGCCACAGAAATTTCTTGGCTTCCTTGCACTGAATACAAGAGGGCCTTTTCCCCCTTGATTCTTCTGCAGCAAAACAGAGAGGTCTTGGAAGGACCCAAGATCTTGCATTCTGAGCACTTTAAAACTCTTCAGTAAGGTGTGTGAATTCTTTCCTGTCATGAAAGGGATCCAGAGGTACCACCCGAATTTAGAGGGTCCAAAGGATAGAGAAAAAATCTGTCCTGGATCATGCAGGTCTGTGACTCTAAGTGGACAGCACTGTTCTCTTTTCTTGTTTATGTACCAGCCTCACAGACTGCAATACAGTTCTACTAATAGGCTTTATTAACTTCTGCCTGTGCTGGTGCTGCATAAGCAAAAGTCTGAGATGTTTTAGCTCATATAAAGCTATTTAAATCTTTTAAGGGCATAGGGAAATGGTGGACTTAAATATACAGTAGAACCTCAGAGTTACCAACTCGGGAATGGACGTTGTTCGTAACTCTGAACAAAACATGATGGTTGTTCTTTCAAAAGTTTACAACTGAACATTGTCTTAACATAGCTTTCCAACTTAACTATGCAGAAGAAAAATGCTGCTTTCCCTTCATTTTTAGTAATTTAACACAGTACAGTGCTGTATTTGCCTTTTTTAGCCGGGGGTGGGGTGGGGTAGAAGGGATGTGTCTCTGCTGCTGCCTAATTATGTTCTTCTGGTTCCAAACGAGATTTGTGTGGTTGACTGATCAGTTTGTATCTCTGGTGTTTGTAACTCTAAAGCTCAACTGTAAATTATGGAGCCACCATTAGCAAGCACATACATAGTTAAGCTTTGTTGGAGAACTGTGTAATGAATTGTGTTAGTGAAATGTGTACTAAGTAATGTTAGAGAAATTATTATATACAATTCTGGAAGAAAATAGGAATGTTTGCTTTTTGTATGTAGTTCTGCTGCTTGAGATTGTCAGATTTTGCTGAAACAGTCTGTAAATCAGAAAATTGGTTTTTGTGTCTCATCTATACAGTTCTTGACCAAGCAGATAGCAGGGTAGAGAAGAGAGCTGTTAGCTTTCAGTAAGTCAGGTACAATCCCTCATCCCCCCACCCATCCATTCAATCAGCTAACAAGTTTTTTTTTTAATCACAATATTAATAAAATTCACTGCTTGTTCTCTCACCTTATTCTTGGCTTTGATTATTTCAATGACAGAAGACCCCAAACTCTTCATATATTCCATAGTTACTAAAAAGCTCTCAACAGTCACATCTAGAGGTTATGGTGACAGAGCTATGCCAGTTACTCAGGTGATTTACAAATAGCATCATTGTGACATCAGAAGTACCAACCAATCAATCTTTCCTGTGTAATTTGCTCAGTAACTCAGGTGATTCATAAGTAGCATCATTGTGACATCAGAAGTGGCAACCAATCAATCTTTCCTCTGCACTTTGCTATCAGTCAGTGAAGTGGAGAGGGCCTATTCACAGGTCAAAAGTTCTCATTGTTAAATTACTAGAACATTTGTATACAAACATGGTAATAACCCTGGATTGACTCAATGTCCCTGGCCTCAACCTACTCCCAGCCAAGACCTTCTCTCAATGGGGTCCTCACAGAGGTAGCAAACAACCGCCATTACCGTACCTCTGCAGAGGAAAATTCTTAACCCCCATTCACATGATGGTATAACCTTCAGCATCCTGTATATAGGATGTACCGGTAGAAAGCAGCAGAATTTTCTAACAAGCAGCAAAATTGTACAAGTCAGGTACAATCCCTCATCCCCCACCTGCCTATTCAACCAGCTAACAAGTAAAAACTCAAGGCCACAGAAACAGATGAGTACGAAGAATAAAAATTGCAGTTGTAATATAAGTACAACTGCATGCAGCCAGGGAGCGTGACAGCAAGGAATAGCTGCGATGGGAACTACACAGATATAAGTAAGTTTTAGCAGGATAAGCAAAAAATGTATTAATCTGGGTTAGTTATTGTGATTTATGCAGGCGAATCTTTTAATCAGGGCCGGCTCAAAACCCCAGCACGCCACGCACGCGCGTGGGGCGGCATTTTCCCAGGAGGGCGGCAGGCGGGTCCAGCGGACCTTCCGCAGTCATGCCTGCGGGAGGTCCACCGGAGCCGCCGGACCAGCAGACCTCCCGCAGGCATGACTGCGGAGGGTCTGCTGGTCCTGCGGCTCGGGTGGACCTCCCGCAGGCATGACTGCGGAGGGTCTGCTGGTCCCGCGGCTCGGGTAGACCTCCCGCAGGCATGACTGCAGACGGTTCCCTGGTCCCGTGGCTCGGGTGGACTTCCCGCAGGCATGCCTGCGGAAGCTCCACTGGAGCCGCGGGACCAGCGCACCCTCCGCAGGCACGTCCCCCGGAGCCACGGGACCAGCGCCCGGCAGCGCGCCCCCTGCGGCATGCCGCCCTGCTTGGGGCGGCCGGATTACTAGAGCCGCCCCTGCTTTTAATTAGGGGGTTAGAGTAGAATATATATGGATAAAGACACAGATGAGGTAGCTTCCTCTACTGAGTCTGCGCAAAGTTACAGAACAGAGGATTAAAAAATAGATGATTGACATAATAGTGGAGAAGAGACAGAGGAAAAATAGCCAAGCATAGCAGAGATTTGAGAAGAGTCACCCTGTCCCCAAGAAAGATAACTTGAGCACTTCCTTGTCTTGCCTTATCTTTTTATGCATGTTTATGTAATTCATACGTGATAGTAGCATTGTCTAAAAACATATATAATAAAGGCTAAAATAAATTGTTTAAGCCTAAATTGAAGTGGATTTGGTTTTCACCCAACAGGTTGACGTTTGCATTTAAAGTGGAACTAAAAATCCTGGTTTCACAGTATAATAAATGAATCTACTTTCCAAGTTCAGCAGAGTTACACTTTAGATTACATTAATGTTTTGCATAAAATAGTTTCTTACTTTGCCAGAGACATTTTTTTTAAAAAAAAATCACAATATTAATAAAATTCACTGCTTGTTCTCTCACCTTATTATTGGCTTTGATTATTTCAATGACAGAAGACCCCAAACTCTTCATATATTCCCTAGTTACTAAAAAGCTCTCAACAGTCTCAACAGAGGTGATGGTGACAGAGCTATACCAGTAACTCAGGTGATTTACAAGTAGCATCATTGTGACATCAGAAGAACCAACCAATCAAACTTTCCTGTGCAATTTGCTCAGTAACTCAGGTGATTCATAAGTAGCATCATTGTGACATCAGAAGTAGCAACCAATCAATCTTTCCTCTGCACTTTGCTATCAGTCAGTGAAGTGGAGAGGGCCTATTCACAGGTCAAAAGTTCTCATTGTTAACTTACTTGAACATCTGTATACAAACATGGTAATAACCCTGGATTGACTCATTGTCCCTGGCCTCAACCTACTCCCAGCCAAGACCTTCTCTCAATGGGGTCCTTACAGAGGCAGCAAAGAACAGCCATTACCGTACCTCTGCAGAGGCAAATTCTTAACCCCCATTCATATGATGGTATAATCTTCAGCATCCTGTATATAGGATGTAGGAAGCAGCAGAATTTTCTAACAAGCAGCAGCATTTTCTAATATTCTTAAGTAGGCAGCAGAATCTGCATGCATAGATAAAATCCTGACTGCAAAGAGTAGGTGACAACCATCACACTTACAGAAGACATATGTGGTGGTGCCTTTCCCACAGCAACATAACTTCTTTAATCTAAGTGTGTATGGAGGGCAGAAAGGGGATGGGAAAAGAGTTAAGCTAAAGAGAAATATGAAGAATCGTGGAATCCATGACTTGCATGAGTTATAATGTTCTACCCAATACACACGGAAACTGTGGAGCTGCAGCAATTGGCAGAGGCCAAAACATTCAGCTGGACTAACTTCCCCATGTTCTCAGGCATTCCTGCACCCCTCAGAGTTTCTCCACTAATCTCAACTCAGAGTGCCTGCAAAGTTCAGTAGCTCCACCAGAACCTCCAGTTCTCCTGGTAACCACAGAACCTGAGGACCCTATCATACTTCTAAGTACTACAATGTTCCCCGTTTCTTAGCTCCCCTATTGTTCTCTGCATAACACCGGGAGCTCTCTGCCAGCTTTCTTTCTTTGCATGGGAAAGATTTCAAAATGTCTTAAAGAAATTATCAAGAAAATCCCCAGGCAGAAACCAAACAAAACAAATCATTAAACTCTGTGAGTAAAGTTGACAGTACATGTAAGTTTGTTTTCTTTTTTAATTCGTAATGCTGCAGTTATGAAAAACAAATAAAATGAAGCATTAGAAACCAAGGTAATTCAGAGTTAAGATCAAAATAAAAGACAGCCTAACATTTGAAAAGTAGGCAAGATCAGGGCCGGCTCCAGGCACCAGTGTAGCAAGCAGGTGCCTGGGCAGCCAATGAAGAGAGGGGTGGCACGTGCAGCAGTTCGGCGGCAATTCGGCAGTGGGGCCGTCACTCCCTCTTGGAGCGAAGGACCTGCTGCCGAATTGCCGCCATAGAAGAAGCGGCGGTAGAGCTGCCACCAATCGCGAATGCGGCTTCTTTTTATTATTATTTTTTGCTGCTTGGGGCGGCAAAAATGCTAGAGCCGGCCTTGGTTCAGATGCAAGTCTGTGACAACTGTCAGTAGGAACACAGCATGTGTCCAAAAGACACTTTGTCCGGACATAAGATAAGCATAAGTTGGGTCTGCATAAAAGCTTGGAGTTCTCCATCCTTCTCTTTCAGGAGATCTTAGTCTGGAATCATCTCTGGACTCTTCCATGCCCTGTACCTTTTTCACAGAAAGCTTCTTGTCCAATGTGCCAGATTTTGAAAGAGGATGTTGCTGATGAGGCCCAGGAAGTGAGGGACCCAGTACTAGCACTCTAAGGAGCAGAGAAGGCATTTACAGGATGGTTATCTGACCCAGGGCCTGAAGCTACTCTCATTGCTTTACCCATTAAGTACATCTGGAGCAGGGCTTCTCTAGATTTGCAGGTCCTGCAAGTGAAGGACTTGCAAATATGTATTTTGTCTGGGGGAATGTTCCTGGAAAATGCCAAACATTACAGGGTATAGTGCCCGTGTTTGATGGGCAGTATGTAAATCCAGGGGACTTAAAAGAAGCCATCCTGACACCAGAAAGAAATAGCTATTCTGGTTAAAAAACCAAAATGCCAATGGGCAACAACTAGCTATCTCTATCTACACGCTGCACAGAGTTAAAAAGAGCCAGGTATTTTGTTAGCACTGCTCACTGCCCATGTTCATCTCAAAGCCAGGAGGCATGAGAGGAACTGAGTGGTGGCTGGCCTGCTCCACCCTTTTATGCCCTCGGTGCAGGATATGAGGATGCTCAAGGTGCATGAGACTCTGAACATGGGTGAGTGGGGTGCATTGCACACCGTCAGCAAACTGTGGAAATGGATAACCACTCGAAGGGAAGAAAGTTGCAAAGGGACAACAGTGGTCTGTTCATTAAACCAATAATACACTGGCTTTTACAAATTGTCCTGGAGCCAGTACTAAAAGCCCTTGATCAAAACACCAGTTCAGTATGGAGATCTTATCTGCAAACTCTTATGTGAAGGACTTGAAAAGCACATTTTCCAGGAAGAAAGATTAGAGGCTAGAGTCACTGAAAAGGCAGAGTTGAGGTTGTTTGAGAGCCTGAATTATACATTTCCAAATTGATAAATGTTGGGTTGCAATTTACGTTTAACTTAACTTTGAATTTCCCGTATTTTTAATACTTGTTATTTTTAATTACTACAAATTTATTGTAAGGCACTCTCATCCTTGACTCGAGTTTACCCAAGTATTGAGCCTGCGATAGTTTAGAATCAAGTAACTTTCCCTGAATTTATGGCAGTTTAGGCTGAAAATATTAAACTATATGACAGTGTCCTTTAAGGTCACAATTGGCCACCAGGTGTCAATCTTCCTCTATGGAATATTATTGGTAGGGGCCTACGGTCCATTTTGGTCAATTTTACGGTCATAGGCTTTTTAAAACCATAAATGTCATGATTTCAGCTATTTAAATCTGAAATGCCACAGTGTTGTAATTGTAGGGTCCTGATCCAAAAGGTATTGTGTGTGTGGGCGGGGTGTCACAAAGTTACTGTGGAGGGTGGGGTTGTGGTGCTGCTACCCTTACCACTGTGCTGCTGGTGTTGTGGCGCCGCCTTTAAGCTGGGAGGCCGGAGTGGCAGCTGCTGGCTGGAAGCCCAGCTCTGAAGGCAGCACAGAAGTAGACCCTCAATTTGAGAAACACTGGTCTCCCCCATGAAATCTGTATAGAATAGGATAAAAGTACACAAAAGCCCAGATTTCATGGTCCGTTTGGACAGAAGCCGTGGCCCCACGCCTGCTGGGGATAGAGAACTCCAGGGCTGTGGGCGCGGTGCTCTCTGTCCCGGTAGGCACGGGGCGCGGCTTCTCTCCCCTGCTCAGGCACTAGGCACTAGGGGCACTAGGCACTAGGCAGAGCACATCAATGCACCGCATTGGGGACCACTGACTTAAACTGACCAGCTTGAAACCCGCTATACGCGACCCTGCATTTATCACCATGGAATTTTTTGGACCCCAAACATCGCGTTATAACGGGGTTTCACTGTACTTACAGTATTAGTACTTTAAAGCAGCCTACACATTCTAATTAGACACTTGATAAGATGCAAATTAGAAAAAAACTATTTAAAAACTGCTTATCAGGTTAAATATGTAGCAATATAAAAACATTTTAAAAATCTATTATCAAATTGGAAAAATTGAAAGGCCTTTAAAAGTCTGGTTGGCACAATTTATATTTATTTTTTGAACTTGGACAGTGGCTGTGGATCAGTTTCACTTTGTTTTTTACTAGCTTCATTTTCTGATTCTTATGCATTGGCACAACACTGCAGTGTTTAGGCCACAAATTTTGCAGAGGTTCTTTGTCAGGGGTTCTCAAACTGGGGTTGCAACCCCTTAGGGGTCGTGAGGCTATGATGTGGGGAGTCTCAAGCTGTCAGCCTTCACATAAACCCTGCTTTGCCTCCAGCATTTATAATGGTGTTAAATATATTTTAAAGTGTTTTTAATTTATACGGGGTGGGGACTTGCTATGTGAAAGGGGTCACCAGTACCAAAGCTTGAGAATCACTGCTCTTTGTTTATAAGAACTACCCCCACTGGAATTTTCTAAAACATTATTAAAACATTTCTCTTTGGTCTTAAGTTTTGAAAAAGCTGCTTCTGAAGAAAAGCTATTAGAAACCTATATTTGGGGCCAAATTTAACCCAATAGTGTTCATTTAACTTATTCAATGCATGTCTCCCTTTTTGGAAGGGGCCTTTTGTAAATATCATATAGGGTCTTTTTTTTCACATCACTAAAACCACTTATCTAAAAATCAAAACTGTTTTTTTCATGATACACATGTGTGTGTTTGGGGAGGCTCAGAATCTATAGTTTCTTTTCCACAGACTTCAATGGAATTTTGCACATGAAGAACAGTAGTCATCAATTTCAGATTATTAGCATGTGAAATGAATGATCTGATCATTCTTTTATGAGGACCTATTCCACTGGTACTCTATCTGCGAACAAACAGATGGCAGCCAATGGCAGTTGAGAATTTTCCTTTTTTCGGTCAAAAATACCTAGTAACGGTTCTGCATCAGGGGTCTCAAACTCAAATGACCATGAGGACTAGTACATTGTCCTGAGGACTGCATTTACTGACACACACACCCCCCATGCCTCCTTCGGCCCCACCCCATTTTCCAACCCCTTCCCCCAAATCCCCCCCAACTCTGCCCCCTCCCTGTCCCCAGGGGGTGCAGGAGGGTGAGGGTGTGACAGGGGGCTCCGGGCAGGGTGTGGGGTGAAGGAGGGATGCGGGGTGCAGGGTGAAGCAGGGGGCTCAGGGAAGGGGGTCAGGACAGAGGATGCAGGGTGCGGCACGGGTCTCAGGGCAGGGGGTCGGGGTGCAGCATGGGTTTCAGGGCAGGGGATCAGGCCAGGAGGGGTGTGGGGTGTGGCAGGAGGTCGGGGTGCAGCAGGGGGGTCAGGGCAGGGGGTTGGGGTGCAGGAGGGGTGTGGAGTGCAGCAGGGGGTCGGGCCAGGACGGGTGGGGGGTGCGGCAGGGGGTCGGGATGCAGGAGGGGTGCGGAAGGGGGTTGCAGGGTGCGGCAGGGGTTTCAGGGAAGGGGGTCAGGCCAGGAGGGGTTCGGACAGACTGCGATCTAGAAACACATGCCATTGTGCCAGTACTCACTTCTTATTTACAGACCCGGCGCCCTCTCCTCGCCTCACAGGCAGGCATTTTTTCAGGGCTTGGGGAGGTGTTGTTTGACTAAATGGAAAAAGAGAGAGAAGAAAGGCCCAGACCCAGGATGGGTTTGCTGCTGCTGTGCTCAGATTCCGCGGAGCCAGGCCTGGCGTTCTCCCTGTCCCTGGAGAGGTGTGTACAATCGTGTGTGTGTGTGATCACCCTGTAAGAGAGAGATCGCTCTGTGTGTGTGCGATCAGCCTGTCTCTTGTGTGTGATCATGACCTTGGCTGCGTGTGTAAGATCACCCTATCTGTGTGAGATCAGTGTGTGTGTGTGTGTGTGTGTGTGTGTGTGAGAGAGAGAGAGAGAGATCACCATCTGTGTATAATCATCCTGTGTGAGATCGCTGTCTGTGTGTGTGAGAGATCACCGTGTGTGTGTAACCCCGTGAGATCGCCATGTGTGGGATCACTGGGTGTCTGTTATCACGCTGTGTGTGTGATTCGCCCAGGCACCAGGTGTGTGTATCAGCCTCTTTCGGTGTGTGGCTGCCAGTCCCTGAAGTGTCTCTGTCACAATCTCAGTGTGTTTGTCTCTTTTGGGGTGTGTGTGTGTGTGTGTGTGTGTGTGTGTATGTGTGTGTGTGTGTATCTGCGTCCCGCTCTCGGTCAGCGTGGGCGGGGGCCTGTCTTCTCTCGGCCCCTCTGTCTTTCTCTCATGTGCATCTCAGCCCCGGTGCCTGCTTCTCACAGTGTCTGTGCCCCTGCTCTGTCACTTTGTCTCAGGCACTGGGCATGGGGTGCCTGACTCTGGGTGCAACTGTGTGTGTGTGTGTCCTTGCTCTCCGCCTCTCTCTCTGTGTGTGGGCACCCGCTCCTCTCCTCATTCTCTTTCTCCCGGTGTACCCCAGCCGCTGGGCGCGTCTCCCCTCCCTCCATCCTGCTCCAGCGCCAGGGGCAGCTGCACCCTCATCTCGGTGAGCTGCTCGGCATTTCTACCCGGCCCCTTCGCTCAGCCGTGCAAGGACCAGGCTGAGGCAGATGCTGCAGGGATGAAGCGGGGAGAAGGAGGTTAAGGGAAGAGGTCCGCCTAGGAAAGATAAATCCCAAACTGGTGGGCGCTGACTTGGGAGCCCCCGGGGGAGCGCAATGGGGTGGAGGAAAAGCCAACAGCCACCCCCACCACCGAGACACAAGACCTGCTCCTGGTCTTCGCCACGGCCCCTAGGGGATCTTCCTCCCACAGCTTCCCCAAGGGAACTTTTGAAGGGGACGAAATATCACTGTAGCGAGCAGAGAGCCCTCAGGCCAGGCTTGGGAAAGTTTGAGTGTAGTGAGCTCCCACATCCCGGGGACCCCGTCTATTTCTTCCTCCTCCGCAGCTCTGCGTTGTAGTCTCCGAGTCGGTACTTTGCTGGGAGGAGTTTATCACCTGGGATCAGAGAGTCACCGCTTGGTACCTCTCCCATATCATGAACAAGCTTCCGCTTGCTTCCCCTTTAAATCGGCACTATAAAGGAGAGTCTCCGCTTCCACTGAGCTTTTAGCCCTTGAGACGCACGAGATTATTGTTATGTTTGTCACAGACTGATCTGAGGTCTCCTGGTTATCTGTCACCTGTGACATTACCCTTGGGTCCCTTTCACAAGTGGTTAATTGGTGGATGCCCCTGCAGGGTAAAATGTATGGCTACAGTACCATCCATCTGCCACCCTTCCTCCCCTGGCCAAAAAAACAAAAAAAAGAACAAATACAAATATTCAAGAAGCAGGAATAATAAATTGGTTTGGGTCACAAACATTTGAAGCCAAAGGCTGTCTCCTTAAAACTGCAGAAGTACGGCATTCCTCCCATAGTTCATAGGCCATAATCCTCCTTGAATCAGAAACACTGTCCCTGAACTGACTTATTTTAATGCCTCTCCCTATTAAAGTGACATCATACAATTGGACAACTGGATACATTGCTGAGTTCCCCAGAACTCTGATTGCAGCAGTATCCATCATGCCAGTCTTCTCTAGGGCATTTGTGTCTCTACAAGACTCAGTGTATAACTGTAAATCTCATCTGCTGTTTCAGTCTGAGCTTTGCAGCTCACTGGCCACCACTGTGGCCTAGCAAAACAGTTGTTGAGTAATAAGAGACATTGGGCCAAATCCTAAAAAATCCAGTTGCAAGTTGTGCTTAAATCACACAGTACCGTTTCCTTGCCTTAAGAGCCCAATCCTGAAACAATACAAAACAGTGAAGTAACTTCATTCATGCAAGTATTTTACTCAGACTTGTCACCTGCGTAAACTGACTCATTAGCTTAAACAATTGCAGGATTGGGCTCTAATACTACTGAGGAAAGCAAGGGTTTGCAGGGTCAGGTCCCCTTTTAGTAGAGAATCCAGAGAGCCTGGGGGGTCACTGCTTATTTACATGACCCAGCTCTCTTCCTTTAGCGCGTGGAACATTTCATACATAAAACAGCACCATCTTTTCCCCACTCCCCTAAGCCTGTACAAATGCTTTCTGTTCTTCTCATGTGGCAAATAATCATTTCATAGGATTCCTTCCAATCCCTGTGGGATAAAGAGCATGAACACTTTCTTCCACACAGTGCTGAGACAGTAAGGAATAATATGGAAAATAGTACCACATGCCTTTCTTTAGTTATCTAACTATTTTGAATGGGATTCTTTTTCCTGAGTCCTTACAAAGTGCTCAAATGGGGCCAGATCCACTGCCCATAATTTGAAATCGGTGGGAACCTTCCAACGACTTCAGTGGGTTTGGATCAGGCCCTAAATCAATACGTTTTGTGAAACAGGTAGAACCTATTTTGATTACCCAAGAAACTCCACTCCAGGAATGACTGTATTGTACCCACAAATCTGATACCTGAGAAGCAGGCTCTAGGAAATTAATATCAATCTGTCAACTGCATACACTTTTTAGCTATCACTTTCCACCTGAGGCAATCACTGGTAACATTCTTGACTGACGTCTATTGCTTTCTTAGAAAGGAGTCTAGCTGTGCCGTGGCACCCACTTTCTCTGCACTCAGCGCTAATGCTACCAGATGTGGCATTTTTATGAGAGGCTTTTTAAAATCCAGAAAGAACAACATTTCCGTTGGTGGGGTACAACAAAAATTGTTGTGTAGAGGAACTCTTTTTCTTGAGGCCTTCTAGAGCTCCTGCATCTATTCTGTAGAGTCATGACCTCATATGCATTTGTTGTAACCTGCACCGCACACTGTTTGAATATTGTGTGTGATCATTTTTCCCTCAGAATTGAAGCTGACATTAGAACAGTTTGACGTGTCAGGATTGTAGCAGTTCTGAACTTTACTGAACAAACACACTCGAATGCAGCTCACTTCTGACAAAACATACCACCACCCAGCATGGACAGGATTAAATAATAGGAGGGGTTACAACAGGAGAATCTAAAAGGAGAATCTGCACAAACTCAGAAGTTCTAAAGTGTGCAACACAGGGAAGTAAAACAGTACAGGAAAGTGTTGTCAAAACTTGTCTATTACATGTTAATTACAGAGAGAGTGAGGGGACATATTACTGCCAGAATGGCAAAATCAATCATATACAGTGTCTGCTGAAAGCTGCTCAAAAGGTGGGATATGCTAAAAGTAGGATCAGCAGAGATGGATGGTTGGGAAGAGTGCAGGTGAAGGAGTCAAAGTTACATGATAAACAAACAAACATATTCCTACTACAAAGAGCTTTAGCCAATCTAAATATAGGTATGACAAGAACATACCTGTGGGGAAATTTGGTTGTTTCACAAAAATACATCACCATCGACAGAGTTGTTTCAGTGTCACAGGAAAAGGCCTGACTGCCAAAATAGCCCCATCTCTTGGGGGGGCACTTCCTTTATTCCCCTTCAAGTGCAGGGGCACTTCCTGTCTGAAAGGCTAGTCCTTCACCCTTAATGAAAAGCAGTTGCATGAAGTCTGGAGTTAGTGACTCCCCCTTAGTCCTCTCATGGCTCACTTGTGGCAACTTCTCCTCCCTTTCTGTCTCTGCTCAGCCTGATAACAGGCTTGCAGTGCAGTTTTAATACTTATTTGGTCATTTGGTGATAATTTCTGTTCCCAAAGGATTACCACAGTGGGATTTCGCTATGGGGGAAAATTCTACTGCCCTCCCCGTGCAAGACAGTTTGGGGACCCCTGTCAGAAACACAGCATCCCAGACCTAACCACACAGGAGAGGCGGGATGCTTGGCAAGGCAGGACAAGAAGCTGGGCATCTTTTCCTACCTGCAGTCATATCTATGCACCATCTTCCTGCCAGTGAACAGGAGTGCAGCTCTGGTACTGAAGTAGTGGTTGTGAAGTGGGTTTTTTTGCAACTTGGAAGCGGATTTGCACTTGAAGTGCCATGTTTTTCCTTACAAATTCCTTGACTTTGATGGGACTATTCACACACTTAGAGCTCCACATATGCTTAAATGCGTTATGGTATAGGATTCAGGCTGTGTGTTGGGGGGTATGCCATCTGGCCCTATAAACATAGAGTAGCTTCTGTGTAGCAGGAGTGCAAATTCACTGAAATGCATAGAGGCAATTTGAGACTTTGGAAAAAGGTCAGACCCTAGATCCTTTTGACGTCAATGGCAAAACTTACATGAAGTTTCATTACAGCTGAGTTCAATATAAGCAAGTTCTACTGTATTTGGTTTACAAAGTTAATTTTAAACCTCATTTTATTCATTCAGCAGGTCTTTTTTTAAAATAGTCTGTCTCTAAGTTTCTTTGGAGACATTAAGACGTACCTGTCAGGTCTAAGGATGGCTAATGAGAATGTTGGGGCCATATTCTGCCATTAAAGTATTAGTCATATCCTTCCATGGAAATCTGCATTAATAACAAATTAATGACCTAGGGCCAAGGTTATCTTTTGTTTATTCTGCTTTCTCGTAGCTGATCACTATTTGCTAGGCCTCTGGCCTCTTGACCAGACTCTGGACTTTGGGCCTCTAAGCGGGCGCAATCCATATACACCTCTACCCGATATAATGCTGTCCTCGGAGTCAAAAAATCTCACGCGTTAGAGGTGAAACGCGTTCTCGAACTTGCTTTGATCCGCCGATGCGCAGCCCGCCCAGAGCGCTGCTTCACCACGTTCTAACCGAATTCGTGTTATATCGGGTCGTGTTATATCGGGGTAGAGGTGTACCAAGTTGTTATGCAAACAGCACGTGGACTTTAACCCTTCAGAGCTGAAGCTGCAGACTCAAAGGATCCAGTGAGTGGGGTGGGCCCAGAACACTGAGGGCTGTGGGCTTTGCAGTGCACAGATCAATCTCAGAAGCATTCGCATAAAGATCTGACAGCTTGTCAGGCATGCAAAGAAGACAAAACAATGCAAACACATTTGAGGACACTGAATTGTTTTAAAGTTACCACGCTAGCTTTTCAAAATGCTGTTCAGTTTCTGAGCACATTATACATTGAAAAGTTTTATATAGAACTGTACCATCTTTGGAACCGCAGTCTTACCAGTTCCATTATGCTGCAAATCCAGGAATTTACCTAGGGTTTATAAAATCAATTTCAGTACTATCATGGTTGAGATTATAATATAATCCACATTTTATAGAAGACAACCAAATACTCATCAGCATCACCAGAAAATTTAAAAACTTGTTTTGAACAACTGAACTCTCCACAGAGGATTGAAAGCCTCAGCAGATCTTGCTTAATAAGGCTGTTGCTAGGTAGGCCATGTTTTCCTTCATAGTAGTGAAGGGAATTAAAGCCATTACAAGGGTCAAGTTGGCCTAAGTCCTAATGAGCAGGAACACGAAGCAGGCAGGCAAAACCAGTCACAGAGGCAAATCTATAGAGATGGTGCCAAGAAGGGCTGTAATCTACACCGAGAGGCAATAAGAAGTTTTTCTTCAGGACAGGGCACATTTACCTTGTTCTGACAAGTTTTCATTTGTAAAATGAGCACATTTGTAATTCCTAAGGCAAAGAAAATCCAGTTTAGTACATGTTCTACTTCCCTCTCGGATCGTCTTCTAAGGATTGTAGGACTATGTGGAATTATATTCCAATGTACATGTGACACAGGTGCGTGCAATCAATATCAGCAGCAGACAATAGAGCGAAGCAGAAAAATCAGCAAGATGGACGGCGTTAAAGCATTTCTTCGCCTTCTCAAGAAAAATTCTTACAGGACTAGTAAATTCTTGTGAACAGTGCGATGTATAGTTAGCATTAACTGCTGCAGTGGTGTACACAACAGGGCAGCCCAGTGTTCCCTTTGAATAGTGGCGCTTCAAAAGCGCAGCATAGGATGAGGTTTGGTAAATGCATTTAATTCATTTGAGAGCTAGATATGTGTACTGTTGGGCATGAATGAACTAAGTTACTAGGTGGGCTGTAGTTGTCATGGCAAATGTTGAGAAATCATGATAAGTGGAGAAAGTGAATAAGGAAGAGTTATTGCTTCCTTCATGTAACACAAGAACCAGGGGTCACATAATGAAATTAATAGGCAGCTGGTTTAAAACAAATGTAAGGAAATGCTTCTTCACACAGTCACTTTATGGACTGTCACTTTATGGAACTCATTGGCAAGGTGAACAGTCACTTTATGGAACTCATTGGCAAGGGTGTTGAAGTCCAAAACTATAAAAGGCGTTCAAAAAAGAATGAGGTAAGGTCATGGAGGATGGGTCCATCAATGGCTATTATCCAAGATGGTCATGTTACCAGATGTGCCCGTTACTTTGGGCTATGCCCATTTATTAGGGTCACTCTTCTGGGTGGGGAAGGAGGGTGCTGTAAATCTGTTAATATGCTGCTTATGTCATTTGTGTGTTCATATGGAGCTCTACTTTTCCCTTCTGCAAGGCCCCTCCCAATGGAGCTACCCTGCAGGACCTAGGTTCCCCAGGGCTGGGTTCCTCCAGCCCTAGAATTAGATGAACACACACACACACACCACCCCCTAAGTCTGAGTGGACCGGGTCAATCAGCACCCTCCAGCTGATCCCCTCATGTGTCTCTGTACTCAATGGGCTGGGTTGAGCAGCACTTTCAGCTGCCCCTCCCCCTTATGTGCCCCAAGTTTAACACGTCCCTATCCCACTTTCACGTTACAATAGTACTGGTAGTAACCCACTTAATGAGCAAAGCCCACAGTATTTTTGGCGCTACAGGGATCTTTAGCTTAGGTAAAGGAAGCGTTGCTGCAGAATTAATTGGGAAGCTGAAAACAAAAGAGTAAAATTCAGAGAGAGAGAGAAGCAACCAGCTGAACCATAAAAGTAATTTATTGAATAATAGTGATAACTGCACAAGGAGGGCTAAATAAATATAACAGTTACATTTTAAAGGTTAATACCTGTGGTAGAAAAGAAAACAGAGAGAGAGAGAAATCTCACCCACTCCATGAGGCTTGAACTGGTCGGGGTTCCCAGGTGATGGTGGTAGCTCTGGGTCCTGAGTGCTGGAGACTGGCAGAGCCCTCAACATGATCAGTCAGGAGATGGTGTCCAAGTGGAACTGATGCAGAGTTTGAGTCTATACATCAGAACACTGACTTGGGCACAGGTAGGGGTTTTTGTAGAGAAAATACAGTAGTTCAAGGGAGAACACTAGATTTCTTTGTGGGTAAACTGATGACTCAAGGGTTTTTTTAAGCTAGACAATAGGAACTGATCACTCTTGGCTATGGGTAGTGTTTTCTTCCACGGAGCTCACAATGCAACTAGGCTCCTTCAGTATTTTGGGATATCAATTGAAGATTTATTACTAGAATTGGTCTGATAATTGCTAAGCTGAGTGTGTACAGGCGTAGGTTCATTAGCACCTGGAGCAGGGATTCCCATGATGCACTGTGTCCCTGTTTTCTGGTCTCAAAGTTTAGTGAGGTTCTCTGTTCCTCATTCGTTATGCTAATCCCTGTCCCATCTTTCATGCAGATGAGGCTAGAGGAGTTGTCTCTGTTCTTCATTCTGTATGCGAATAGAGATGTCTTAATCTTGTCACCCTTGTTAGGAGGGGTCTAGGTGTGTCTCCCAATGCCCTTCATTGTTCTCTGCAAGCCTTTTCTCTGATTGGTTTTGGCTCAAACAGAGACTGGAGGGGGTGTCTTTCATGAGTCAGACAGGCTAGATACTGTGCCCTGGTTCCCCAAAACACAGAGCTGGCTGGTATCAAGTCCCCGTTGATGGGGTACTTGCACTGAGTGAGTATCCCCATCGCATCATCCTTAACGCCGTGGTACCGGGTCTGATCTTCCATCCATTGCAGCTGCTGCATCAGTCGTTGTATCCAACAAACCAGCAGAATCAGACCAATTGCTAGTATAATTTGGAAACCAGTGATCACCAAATGGGGTGAAGCATGAGATTTAAAAGACCTGTTGCACTGGGGCTCCACCCAAGCAAAGTCTCCCACCAAGAGTGATGGCCTGTGTTTTTACCTTAATGGCAATGAGACCCATTCCCAGTGAAATGGGAGAAACCTCCTTGTAGAGCTCAGGATAGGCATTTAACTGTTGTACAGTCCATATAGGCACAGTAAATGTAATATCACAACCAACAATGATGGTTATATTATAGAAACAGCGATTAGCATAAGGCCCCATGGGTTGGACCCAGTGCCCATTAATCAACACAATATTACATCATGTCCTTACACACATACCTGCTTTGCCAACATAGACAATAACAGACCCTTCTGCGTGGATAACATTGAAGGAAGAGTGAGAATATTCCCAGGTTACCCATTCATCCCAATCCTTATGGCTAGTTTCAATCAGGAGAGCACATGCAGGTGCAATGTGAGAGCTATTCATGCCCTTTAAGTGGATTTGACCCTCCTTCAGAGAAGTCTGAGGTGGAAGAACCAAATGTTCTTGTTGATCCAATTTTAACACCTGGGGTCCTGAAACTGGGGCTCTTAAATGTCAGAAGGAGCACAGTTTGTGATCAGAGGTTGGAATTTAAAGCTGTTTTTGTTGTTGGCCCAAATCCACTCTGTACAAACCGGGCTCATGAAATCTCTCTGAAATGGCAATGTGCCTATAGAATTTACACCAAATTGCTGGCATGAGCTTGTCACAATGTGTGTCCTTTAATGGAACTGTCCAGTCTGGGGGACCTTGCTGAATCAAGTCATGTGCAGCTAAAGTCCAGTTCAGCAGTTTACGAGGAACCATGTGATATTCTTGCCTGCTGGTGTGATCAGAGACAGCTGCAGTTCCTCTCCAGGTAACGGAGGTGTCTGAGTTCCAATGGCAATGATGACACGTAGGGGCATGGTTGTTCCCCAAACAGCAGAGGAAACCAGGGCTACCCTGCACCTTTCACCACCCAGGAGGCTGTCACTGAGTGTGTTTGTCTCCTTCGAACTGATAGTGACGCTGCAGGGCCAGGGGGTTGCTCCCATTCCCACAGAATCCATGCATGTGGCACAGCAATTTAGCTTCCTGGGCTCCAGCTGGCAAGCACCTCCAGAGGCTCAGAGGGGTCACAGGTACAGCATAGAGCCTGGACAGCATCAGACTCCAGACACTTATGAACAGCAGGGTGCTGGCACACCAGTGGGATGTCATGGCTCATGGACGGGCCCTGTGAGGGAGCAGAGAGAGAGAAAAACTTCCCACTCCCCGTATATATTGGGAGAATCTGGGATCAATATTACAGAGTGATCATGAAGCGGTGACCTACGTGAGGTGGGCATAATAAGTCAAGGATTTTTCTGGCCTTTTCCTGTCTTAACATCAGGGTAGGCACTGACCAGCCCACTTGATGCTTATTTTCCAATGGCCCAAAGCCGTTCCTTCTTGCTGGCCAAGATGGGTGGCCAACAGGATGGAGAAGACAGGGTCAGGTGGTTTATCCTTCCATACTTTGAGCTGTGAAGAATGAAACCATTTTCGCCAGGGTTTCCCATTTTTTTCATTCAGGATTTCTCCCTGACACACACTGGGGCTGGCCCGATTCACCAAAGAGCAGCGGCCATCCCAGGTGCATGTAAAGAACTGCTTAGCAGTGACAGAGGCGGTGTGGGTTTTAATAGGGATGGCTTCCACCCTGGATCTTTCTCAAACAAAGTCAGTGGATTTATACACAGTTGAGGAACTGTGACAGCTCGAAACAGGGCCGCCCAGAGGATTCAGGAGCCTGGGGCAGGGCCGGGTCTTGGCGGCAATTCAGCAGCGGGTCTCTCTCGGAGGGACGGACCTGCCGCCAAATGCAGACGAAGAATGACGTGGTGGCAGTAGAGCTGCCTAAGTACAGCCGAGCGCGGCTTTTTCTTTTTTTTTTTTTTGGCCCCCGCCGCTTGTGGCGCTCGTACTCACCGGCTGGCGCTCCGAGGCTTTGGCAGCACTTCAGCAGCAGGTTCTTCACTTGCTCCGAGTCTCCCGCGTCACTGAAGGACCCGCTGCCGAAGACCCGGAGCGAGTAAAGGGCCCACTGCCAAAAACCCAGAGCAGCTCGCGGGGCCTGCAGGGCCCGGGGCCTGGGGCAAATTGCCCCACTTGCCCCCACTCTGGGTGGCCGTGGCTAGAAACTGAACCAAATTTCTCAGCACCTACACTCTTGCTTGCTACAGGCAATGATTCATTCTGAGCTAACTCAGTCAACTCACTTCCACACCCTTCAGTTGCAGCAAACTGCTTGCAAAAGCTACATGAGGTTTTAGTCCTTCAGGAGCAATTTTAGGCAACAATTCATTTCCCCCAGAAATGTTGTCCTTTCCCTTTTCAGCTAGGGGTTGCTCTAGAGAAACATCTTCCTGAGCATCTTTCTGGGTTTCAGCTGAATCCAGAACAACTTCTGAGACAACAGACATATCCTCCATCAGCATAAGCTGAGAGCATGGGTGGCAAGTTTGTAGAAATTTTGGTGGTGCCCAGAACCCGCCGCCCAACTCTGCCCCCAAACTCTGCCTCCCACCTGCCTAAGGCTTTGGGAGGAGGTTTGGGGAGGTGTGAGTGCAGATCCAGGGCTGGGGATTAGGGTACAGAAGGGGTGCAGGGTGCAGGCTTTGGGATGGAGTTTGGGTGCTGGGTGCAGGCTCTGGGCTGGGGCAGGGAGTGGGTGTGCAGGAGGGGGGAGGGGTGCAGGCTTTGGGATGCAGTTTGGGTGCAGGCTGGGGGTGGGGGCGTAGTAAGGGGGATGGGGTGCACCCTCTGGGAGGGAGTTTGGGGATAGGAGGGAGTGCAGGGGTGAAGGCTGTGGGGCTGAGGATGAGGATTCATGATGCAGGAGGGGGCTCAGGGCTGGGGCTGAGGATTAGGGTGCGGGGGGATGAGGGCTGGGGCTGAGGATTAGGGTGCGGGGGGATGAGGGTTCTGGCTGGGGATGAGAATTAGGGCGTGGGGGGCTGAGGGCTCTGGCTGGGGATGAGGATTTGGGTGTGTGTATGTGTGTGTGTATCTATCTATCTATCTATCTATCTAGTTTCTTGTCTGGTGAAAAAAAATTCCCTGGAACCTAACCCCACCCATTTATATTAATTCTTCTGGGGAAATTGGATTTGCTTAACAACGTTTCACTTCAAGTCATATTTTTCAGGAATGTAACTACAATGTTAAGCGAGGAATTACTGTACTGCAATGTTGCACGGTAGCGAAACATGGGTGCTGACAGAGGAGCAGGAACTGTCTGGAGAGGGTGATGGAAAGAAGAATTCTGGGAATTTCAATCCACAACAAAGTCCCCAATGAAGAGATCAGACAGCAGAGTGGAGTGCTGGGCATTGTTGTTGAGAGCATGCATAGTAGAATGCGATAGGCCTGGCATATAGTGAGGCTCACTGACAATCGATGGACTGCAGCTGCACTCGGCCAAACTCAAAGAGATGGGAAGATGTTATCATGAAAAGACATGGCCGCACATGGGAAGGAAGGCCATGATACGAGAAGAATGGAAGACGTGTTGTGATCGGCACAAATGAGGCAGCGGCTGAAGGACTGATCGATCAAGGTGAATTTCTAGTAATAAATAGTCTCAAAAATGTGTTTTGGAAATTTAATGAAACATTGATATACAGAAGGAATACTGCTAATGTAATGTGTGGTTTGGTACTTAACTGAATTTCTATTAAATTTTATTTCAAACAAGTTTCTACACAATTATTTACAGAACATTGTACAACAATCACCTATATTAACAACATGTTGAGAAATAAAAATGGATCTGTCCATTCATTCAACACAGCTTTACTGACATAGTTATCAGTAAATGTTTAACAACAAGATGTGTAAAAATGATTTCGTGTTGAAAGTATTATACAAATTATTTTGACAAAAATAGTGAGCATATAGTTTTCATACCCCTCTAAGAATTCCTTCCACTGCCCTCTACCCATCAAGATGGGTTTTGTCCCATTAGCAGTGCCCTGAGGAGATTTGACCAATCAGGGTGAGTTGTGGGGTGGGGTGAGCCGTCCGTAAGTGGGTCGTGTGACCCCTTAAGAACTTCTCCCACCATCCTCTACCAATCAGGAAGGGTTTCAGCTGCTGGGGACCACCCCAAGAGGAGATTAGACCAATCAAGGCAAGTTCTGGGGTGGAGTGAGCCATCTGGAAGTGGGTTGTGTGACCCCTCTAAGAACTCCACCTACTTCCCTCTACCAATCAGGATGGGGTTCGCCCCGATAGGACCACCCTGAGAGGAGATTTGACCAATCAGAGTGAGTGCTGGGGCGGGGTGACCTGTTCGGAAGTGGGTTGTGTGACCCCTCTAAGAACTCCTCCCAACGCCCTCTGCCAATCAGAGAGCAGCATCATTGCCCCATAAGTCCCAGCTTTGGGCAGAGGAGGCCATCTCTGACCAAGGACACGTGTTTTAGAAGTTGTGGAAAGGCTGCTGAGAGGAAACATGGACTCCTTTACCATCCCTTTGAGAACTTTGGACTTTGTTTTAGCTTCGAGCACCTTTGGAATTGTGTGGAGAAAGCGCTACCTCGGTGACAGTTCCAAGGAGGACCCTTTGACTCAACGTTGATGGATACGTTGGAATCCGACCCCGAAAACTTTGTTAGGCATCCCAATTAGTGTGAAGGCCTCTCATTGTCCACCCCCCTCGAGGTGGAAGGCGATCATGGCTTGGGGGAGTCACCGGCAGACAAGGTGAATGGAAAAGCGTCGCTCGGTTAAATGAATGATTAAGAAGCGACGGTCGAGGATGGGCTGTAATGGGGCTAGGAAAAGACGGTTACTCACCATTGTAACTGTTGTTCTTCGAGATGTGTTGCTCATATCCATTCCATGTAGGTGTGTGCGTGCCGCGTGCATGTTCGTCGGAAGACTTTTACCCTAGCAACTCAGTGGGTCGGCTGGGCGCCCCCTGGAGTGGCGCCACCATGGCGCCGGATATATACACCAGCCGACCCACCCACTCCTCAGTTCCTTCTTGCGGCCACTCCAACAGTGGGGAAGGAGGGTGGGTGTGGAATGGATATGAGCAACACATCTCGAAGAACAACAGTTACAACGGTGAGTAACCGTCTTTTCTTCTTTGAGTGATTGCTCATATCCATTCCATGTAGGTGATTCCCAAGCCTTACGTGGCGGTGGGGTCGGAGTGAGATGTTGCAGAATGCAAACTGCTGAGCCAAAGGCTGCATGATCTCTGGACAGTTAGACCAAAGAGGCAAAGGTCGGTTCGAGGACCAGGTAGTAGCACAACATAGCCCCTGGAAGGGTATGTGAGTCAGGAAGGCAGCAGAAGAAGCCTGAGCCCTTTCCAAACGAGCAGTAAGGTGGCTCGATGGAACATGGGCCAAGTCACAGGAGGTGCAAATGCATGACGTCATCCAAGATGAAAACCTCTGGGAGGAGACAGGTAGGCCCTTCATCCGGTCTGCCAAGACAACGAAGAGTTGGGGCGTACAAAGGGCTTGTCCGCTTGACATAAAAGCGGCGCCCTACGGCGTCTAGGGAGGGCAAATGTGCTCCTTCGCGATGAATGTGGCCGGAAAGAAGACCGGAAGGAAGATATCCTGGATGATAGGAAGGTCAACAGCACCTTAGGGAGGAAGGCGGACGTGGTCACAACCGCACCTTGTCCTTGCGAAACATAGTGCACCGTGGGTCCACTGTGAGAGCCTGAAGCTTGGAGACTTGTCTGGCCGATGCAAAGGCTACAAGGAAAAACTCTCTCTCAGGACAGGTATCTCAGCGAGCATGTTGTCAGTGGCTCGAATGGGGCAGGCATAAGACTGCTTATAACCAGGTTGAAGACCCAGGTTTGGCGGGCGGCAAAACTGGGGTATAAATGCCCCAAGCCCTTGAGGCCCTTAATGATGAATCGCGCCAGGCGCTGATGTTTGAAAGATCAGAGGTAATCCAAGATGAAATGTATCGGAACCTCGGTGGGAGAAACATTGTGTTTCGTAGCAGCAAGAGAAACACTTCCAGTTGGCCAGATACGTTAACCAAGTGGAAGGCTTCCTACCACCCAGGAGAATCCTGTAGAACCGAGGCAGAGCAATGTGACTCCGATCGGTTTAGACCTGCAGCAGTCATGCTGTGATATTCAGGGATTGCTAGTCTGGGTGGTGAAGTTTGCCGTGATCCTGCGTTATGAGGTCTGGGCAAAGAGGCAGGGTTGGCTATCGACAAGTCTAGTAACATGGTGTACCAGTGCTGCCTAGGCCACGCCGGGCGATCACGATAGGGTGCGCTCTGTCCCTGCAGAGTTTTAGCAGGACCCTGTGAACCAGCGGGCACGGTGGGAAAGCGTACAGCAGAGGGCTCGCCCACGGCATCAGAAAAGCAGCCAAGATCGAGCCCGGGGAGAGGCCTTGGAATGAGCAGAACTTCCCTCTTGTTCCGTTCTTGCAAGAGCGAAGAGGACTATGCGGGGAAAACCCCACTTCGGAAGCGGAATGGATAAGATCCGGATGAATCAACCACTTGAGAGACAGGAAGGATCTGCTGAGGCGATAAGCCAGAGTGCTCCGGAAAACTGGGAGAAAGGCCGCTACCCGGTCCATCAATTCGGCGGTGCAGGAGTCCCGGAGCTGGATAGCTCCCTCCAAAGAGGAGGACCGTGCTCCTCCGTGCTTGTTTATGCAGCAGCGTGTCCGTTGTGTTGTTTGTGAACACCGAGACACAACAGCCTTGCAGGTGCTGCTGAAGCGTCTGTTACACAAGGCAGACTGCTCTCAACTCCCGGACATTGATGTGCAAGGCCAGCTGGTGAGCCAATCGAAGGCCTTAAGTGTGAAACTGACCCAAGTAAGCACCCCAGCCGAGAGATGGGGCGTCCATCATGAGGACACCGAGGGTGAGGTGGATGGAACAGCATCCCTGCACACATCAGGGAGGCGTCGACCCCAGTCGAGGAGCCTAGGGCGCTCGGGGATCGAGGCGACCATGACCATGTCACCTTTGGCGGGTGGTACACTGAGGTGAGTCACGATTAAAGTGTGCGGGCGCAGCCTGGCATGTTTGGTTCTGAGCGTGCAGGCAGCCATGTGACCCAGGAAACCTAGGCAAGTTCAAGCCACAGTTGTCAGGAAGGTCCATAGACCTTGTACAATGGTTACCATCGCGTGAAACCAAGGCGTAGGTAAGCAGGCTGTGCGATACTGGAGTCAGGGTGGCCCCAGTTAAGTCTATTCCTGTGTGGGAATCAGGTGGATTCCTCTTTATGGATCATCAGGCCTGAGCAGGAATAGGACCTTGTCGACGCCCACATGAGTGGTAACTTGGGCCCGGTGGTCCCTGGAATGAGCCAATCGTCTAGATATAGAGCGTGTATCCGACGGTGGCGGAGAGGTGGCGACTACAGCCAGACACTGTGGATACACATGGGCTGTATAGAGGCCAGCCGGGAGGACCGTAAACTGGAAATGACGGTTGGCCACAAACCGGAGGTACCTTCTGTGTGGAGGATAAGTGGCGACGTGAAAATATGCACCCGTTATATCGAGGGTGGAATACCCGTCTCCGGGATGCAAGGATGAGATGACGGTCCCATGGACACCATGCGGAACTCCAGGTCTATCATGAACTTGGTGAGCTCCCGCAGGTCTAGGGTAGGTCTGAGACCTCCCTTCGCCTTGGGGATCAGGAATCGGAGGGACTAGAACCCTTTGCCCCATTCGTCCTTAGGACCTCCTCTATAGCTCCGATGGTGAGGAGCGTCCGCACGTCTTGCAAAAGGAATTGCTTGTGAGAGGAGTGCCTAAGATGGATGAGGAGGGATAGGCTTTTGCCCGATTGGTGGTTAGGAGGACCCTGATTTTGGCCCCTTTGGGGTCCCGACCAACGCCTACGATTGCCTCAGCGACGCCTGCTGGCAAAGCCCTGTCTTTGTCTAGGCGCAGGGTAAGGGCAGTGAGGCTGGGCGGAAAGGTCGGCGGTGAGACATCGGTATGCATATGCCGAGAGGGAGTGCATAGTGACCTTGCTGTCCTTTGGCCTTGCAGCCTAGGGTCAGCTGTGAGAACAGGCCTTTGTCATTGAAGGACAAGTCCTGTATAGTGTGCAGCAGCTGCGAGGGGAGGCTCGATAACTGGAGCCATGAAATGTGCCTCGTGGCCACACCCATCCAACAAGGCCTGGAGGGAAGCTCTCACCACTTTCGTTCCATTTTTCCAGGAGGGCATCAAACCCCTGACAGAAGTTCAGAGAAACCGACTCTGTAAAGTCTCCCAGCGCCGCCCATAGTAACGGCTGAGCAGGGCTTGCTGGTTTGCAAGGCGAAGTTGTAGGGCGCCTGCCGAGTACATCTTATGGCCCAGGGAGTCCATTTGCCTAGCCTCCTTGAATTTAGGGGCTGGTACCTGTCGGCCATGGCGTTGCATGTTATTGATGGACTAAGTGGCAAGGGAGCAGGGGAAAGACGTACCTATAGGTACCCGTCACCCCTGGAGGATACCATGCACACGCATTCGACTCCCGAGCCCACGGGCGGGATAGTGACCACTTGGAGATTCATAGTGAACGCCACTCGTCTCGGGAGGTCCTGATGGGCCCCCAAGCCGATTAGGGGGAGGCCGAAGGAGTACGCTCCTGCCAGCGCCTCATGTGGGGATGAGGAAGAAGAAAGGCCAGGGACAAGTGGGTCCTGTGTGGGCTCACGCTCCTGGACGACCTCCTGATCCGGTGGGATGTGGGAATCCGGTGGCTGAACTGGGCTTCCTCCATACCGGTCGGAGGGGGACGGCCAACCGTCGCCTCTGGCACCCAGTGCTCTGACAGAACAGAGCGAGATCGGATCACAGGTAGGCCCTTGGCCTGACGGCACGCCCGAGACATACAGGGTAGCCACTGATGGGGGTTAGGGTCCTGGCCCTGGGGCACGTGGGAGACTCTGGTGTGCACACCCGAATGGATGGCCATGGAGGAGCTAAAGCCCTGGGCATAGTCTACCTCTCTAGCTGATGTCGTCTCAACGCGGTACCGGGGATCGGTACCGGGAGGCATACTGGTATCGGGAGCGAAAATGGGACCTGCGACCGGAGCGGTGCCAGGAGGTCGACCGAAATCTCGAGGCTGGATGCCGGGGTGGCTACGGAGTCCAGAGCCTGGAGCGGTGCCAGGAGCTGGATCGGCACCGAGTGTGCCAGGTCGTGAGCGGGGCGCTGATCGGTGCCACGAGTACGACCAGTACTGAAATGGAGAAGCGGTGCCAGGACCGTGGCGGTGCCGGCACCTGGCTTGGCGGCGGGACCGAGAACATCTGCGGGACGCGATCGTGAACGCTGCTGCTCTGAGGTGCCGGCGCGGGGTGGTCTGAGCAAGGCAGGCTTGCGATCGACAATATAACCCGCACCGGCGGTGCTGGACTCGGCGGCTCTTGCGTGGCGGAGTCGACGGTGCCGATAATGTTGGTGCAGGTATCAGAACTGGGCAGACCGAGCAGGTATAGGTGCGGGCAGTGCAACTTAGGAGAGCGCTCGTGCTGCGGGCAAGCGGCTCTGGCGCAGCTTAATAGCGAGCTCGACCACGGTTCGTGCGGGAGCTTTCCAGCACGGACTCGACTGCTCTTGCATGGCGGAGTTAACGGTGTGGATATTGTCGGTGCAGCGGCAGACATCGGTGCGGGCGATCCGACTTAGCACTCGGGCTGCGGGCAGGCGGCTCGGGCGCAGCAAGAATCTTGTGCCTCTTCATGCTCCAGGAGAGGATCCATGCCGAGTGGGCGTCGGAGCCAGCGGCGGCCGGTGCCGAGAGGCCTTGGCGGTACGGCGATCCGGTGCCGAGCGCTCGCGAAGACTAACCAGCGCTCGGTGCCGAGGCGGAGGGCAGAGCTGCCTCCCTCAGGAGCTGCTTGAGACGAAAGTCCCGCTCCCCTTTTGTTCTCGGATTAAAGGCCTTACAAAAGCGGCACTTATCTGTTAGGTGAGATTCCTCAAGGTACTTAGGAGAGGATCTCTTGTCGGCATCGGCTTGTGGCCGGCCGAGCATTGTAAAACCCTGTGGACTGGGCATCGTACCCGGCACCGGGTGTGGGGAAGGGGATAATCCCCGAACCCCTCTGAATTAAATACTCTAACTATACAACTATAGAAATCTGAACTATAATTAACAAGAGAAACTATGAGTAGCTAGGGAAGTGGAGGTCAGCTAAGCCGCGCTCCACTGTTCCAACGACCGACACGGGCGGTAAGAAGGAACTGAGGAGTGGGTGGGTCGGCTGGTGTATATATCCGGCGCCATGGTGGCGCCACTCCAGGGGGCGCCCAGCCGACCCACTGAGTTGCTAGTGTAAAAGTCTTCTGACGAACGTGCACGCGGCGCGCACACACCTACATGGAATGGATATGAGCAATCACTCGAAGAAGAACCAGGGATTGCATAAATTAACTACAAGCAGTAGGGTGCTTACACTGTTTCTTTACTGAAAATCTCTCAACAGCTTGACGATGCCTTTCTAGAGGCCTCTGAGAACTTACACATCGGTAGCCCTGTGGGAAAAAATATATCGTGCCTCAGCTGTTTTTGCTCATGCCTGAGACACAGATCTCAAGAGGAAAATCTGGAAAAGGACAAAATGGAAGAATGAATTGTAGTGAGATGAGGCCTGAGGCCTGATCTGAAGTAAGGGTCAAGATGTTGCTAAGCAAATTTAGGCTGTGAGCCAGAGGCAGGCCCTGCTCACAGAAATTGGCAAACGAGGGCTGCTAGAAGAGGAAGGGTTTCAGCTGCTGTGTACAGATGTGGTCTCCTCACCTCAAAAAAGATATTCTAGCACTAGAAAAGGTTCAGAAAAGGGCAACTAAAATGATCAGGGGTTTGGAGAGGGTCCCATAGGAGGAGAGATTAAAGAGGCTAGGACTCTTCAGCTTGGAAAAGAGGAGACTAAGGTGGGATATGATAGAGGTATATAAAATCATGAGTGATGTTGAGAAAGTGGAAAAGGAAAAGTTATTTACTTAGTCCCATAATACAAGAACTAGGGGGTCACCAAATGAAATTAATAGGCAGCAGGTTTAAAACAAATAAAAGGAAGTTCTTCTTCACATGGCGCACAGTCAACTTGTGGAACTCCTTACTTGGGGAGGTTGTGAAGGCTAAGACTATAACAGCGTTTAAAGAGAACTGGATGAATTCATGGAGGTTAAGTCCAGTAATGGCTATTAGCCAGGATGGAGTAAGGAATGGTGTCCCTAGCCTCTGTTCGTCAGAGGATGGAGATGGATGGCAGGAGAGAGATCACTTGATCATTGCCTGTTAGGTTCACTCAATCTGGGGCACCTGGCATTGGCCACTGTTGGTAGACAGATACTGGGCTAGATGGACCTTTGGTCTGACCGGTGCGGCCGTTCTTATGTTCTTAGGAACGTATGCCAAAACAGCACCAGAACAGCTGGGTACAGACACATCCCACACAGATAACAAGGAACAGGCAGACCCAGCCTAATGACAGTATAAAAGCACAATATGATGAATAGACAATAGGAAAGGATAATATGATGGACAGACTGTATGATGGACAGATTTGTTGAAACGACCTGTGCCAGGAGAAAGGCAGTAATGCGCAAAGGGCTGCACCTCAATGCGTCAGGAGTGATGAGTAATCTGTTCTGCACCTGTGTATAAGAATACGTACCGGAGAGCACATCTTTGTCCGGCCTAGGGTGCAGTGGAAAGCCCCACCACTGACTGAGCTGTGTCCATTGCAGGGAGCACCACACCAGTAGCTACTGACAACAGGAACCAGCTCAGACTCCCTTATGGTAGGGGTCATGGCATCCATTTTTACAGGCGGCCCCAAAAGGATGTGAAAAAGCAGGCGATTAATAAAACTTATTTAAATGTGTCAATACGAATGTGTCCCCCGCTCCATACTTGTGTGAGTAAAACATGGTACATGACATGGATATAAATTGGCAGTCGGGAAGTTTAGGCTTGAAATTAGACGAAGGTTTCTAACCATCAGGGGAGTGAAATTCTGGAACAGCCTACCGAGGAAACAGTGGGGCGAAGGACCTCTCTGGCTTTAAGTTTAAGCTTGATAAGTTTATGGAGGGAATGGTTTGATAGGATAACACTATTTAGTCAATAGGTCAATAACGTGCCGCCACTGGTAATTAGTACCGAGGGTCAATGTTGGGATACTGAAAGTCTTTTTCCCGAGTGTCTGGCTGGAGAGTCTTGCCCGCATGCTCGGGGTTCAGCTGATCGCCATATTTGGGGTCGGGAAGGAATTTTCCTCCAGGGTAGATTGGCAGTGACCCTGGAGGTTTTTCACCTTCCTCCGCAGCATGGGGCAGGGGTCGCTTGCTGGAGGATTACCTGCTACTTGAAGTCTTTAAACCAGGATTTGGGGACTGCAACAGCTGAGTCAAGGGAGAGAATTATTTCAAGAGTGGGTGGGTCAGCTTTTGTGGCCTGCATTTTGCGGGAGGTCAGACTAGATGATCATAATGGTCCCTTCTGATCTTAAGTTCTATGATTCTATGTCTCCACAGACAGCTCTGTTAAATAACTATATTACACCCCCCCGGAAGTTGGGAGCTTTAGTGGGGTGACCCCTACCATAAGGAAGTCCATTTTGTCCTTTTCCAGATTTCCCTCTTGAGATCTGTGTCTCAGACATGAGCAAAAACAGCTGATGCATGATAGACTTACTCCCACAGGGCTACCGACGTGTAAGTTCTCAAAGGCCTCTAGAAAGGCATCTGTGACAGGTGGGATCACAGAAACCCCCTGGGAGCTGCCACCTGATGTGCCCAGACTACTGCTACCCCTGCTTTCCCTGCCAGCTCAGGACCCCAGCACCCTGTCTTGCTGAGCCAGACACTCCCGTCTGCTCCAACACAGACCCAGGGTCTGAATTACTTGCCCCAAGCTGCAGGTTTACCTGAAAGCAGCTAACAGAAGTGTTCCTGTCTTTAACACTCAGATGCCCAGCTCCCAATGGGGTCTAAATCCAAATAAATCCATTTTACCCTGTATACAGCTTAAAATCTATATCTAATCAAACTGAATACAGATAAGATCCCCACCAGTTCCACAATGCTCCTTTGACAGACTAATCTCCTTTTAGCCTGGGTCCAGCAATCACTCACACCTCCTGCAGTCACTGTCCTTTGTTCCCATTTCTTTCGGGTATCCTGGGGTGGGGGTGGAGGCTCTCTCTTTAGCCAGCTGAAGACAAAATGGAGGAGCTCTCCCAGGGGTTTAAATAGACTTTCTCTTGGGGTGGAGATCCACTCCTCACTCCTGTGCGAGTCCAGCTCCAAGATGGAGATTTGGAGTCACCTGGGCAAGTCACATGTCCATGCATGACTCACAGTTTTACAGGAGCATCCATTGTTTACATGCTACCTTGAACTTCCTCAAGTAGACTTCTTATGTGGATTGGAGCATTCCAAGATCCATTGTCCTTTCAGTGTTTCTTGATTAGGTACTTAATTTCCCCAGGAACTGACCAAATGCTCTACTAAGGTTATTTAGAAATCAAGCCGGTACACAGCCAACATTCATAACTTTGAATACAAAAATGATACATGCATACGAATAGGATTAATACATTCAGTAGATCATAACCTTTATGGAGATATGTTACATGGCATATGTAGCAGAAAACACATTCTAAGCATATTTCCATAGAGCCTTATGGGAGGTACCGTCACACCCTCCCCCTGAGCTTACTGCCAGAGACTTGGACACTGTCCATGGCGGAGGCAGTACATGTAAAATCCCTGTTTGTTTTTGGTTACACTCCTTTCAAGTACCTTTAAACCATATGATGTCATTCCTAAGGGTCCTAGCCAGTTTTGGGGGTCCTGGTCCTCAGATGCCAGAAAACAGGTTGGGGTGTAGTATTGTTAACAGAACGCAGACAGCGATATCTGTTACAGCGGAGGCGTTTTGGCAATTAGCCACCAATGCCATGAGGCAGTGTGCCTCAGTTTCCCCTTCTACACAGCAGCATGGGGCTGTTATGCTTTTGCTGCTGTTCCAAGCTTCCAGACTGTTTACAGGCGTAGGCTGAAAAGTAACTTGCTTGTGGGGCTCTCCTGTCACCATCCCTAGCATGTACAACAGTTTCTTCCACAAAGCAGGTATGTCCCACATCTTTAAAGGGTTTAACACTAGTACACATTCCTTTGTTTTATCCCATAGGTGAATTAGCAAAAGACACAAGGTTAACAGCAAATCTACGGTGGACAGGCTTCGTTCACTCAGTTTGACTCCTTTAGTGTCTATTGCATTTTCCCAGCTCTCTGTAGCCTCTGGTAGGCACTCTGCCTCTTTGGAGAAGGCTTTTAATTCAGGCATGTGGTTGAGCATTTGGCAAGGAGAGGGTGCACTGCCACCATGCCTGCCCTCGGCCCCTCCCTCTGGAATGTCTCTGGGCTGGACCGCACTCCCTTGTGAAGTGCCACCCATGCAGAGATTCCCCACCAGTGCCACCCCCATCTTGGAGAGAGAGTTTTATCTCTTACAGGTGCAGCAAGAACACCACCTTTCAATGGGGGGCTCTGGACCCCTTGGGCACCCCACTTTCTGTTCCCAACAGGCCAGCTGGATGGACTCCCCCGTTCAGGAGATCTGACCCTCAGGTTTCCCTTACAACATGAACCATAGGAGAAGGGGCTGGCATTTTAAATGCAAACTTTTCACCCTCCTCCTGGGAAAGTCCCTTCCCACAAAAGGTGGGCGGACTCTCTGCCCCCTTCCATCTGGGCTTCCCTCTCTGGGCTCCCCTCTGGGTCAGACACTCCTGTGTCCCCGAAAGGAAGGTGACCCTGGTCCAACTGTGGGCTCACAGCTACCAGCTATGGCAGACTTTTCACTGGCCAGCAAAATTCCCCCCTTTTCACTCAGGTTGGGTTTGCTTCCAGCTACAGTGATCTTGGGGTCTGTTTCCACCACTGTGGTCACCAGGACCCCAACTCCACCTTTGGGACACACGTCTCTATGCACCCCAGGGCAGACCCTGCCCTCTGCTGACCTGCAATTTCCTGGCAGTCAGCAGCTGTGGTAACCCCGTTACAAGGTGGTTCCTCCCCTCCCCTGGGGAGATGATTACAGGACAGGAGCTGCCTTCATCCAGCCCCTCCCTCTGGAACTTTCCTTGAGCCCGGGACTACAGAAACTGGCCACAACCATCCCTGCCCCCAAAGCTGCATTCTTTACTGCTGCAGAGGAATCTATGAGACACCCTCCTATTCCCCAGCAGTCCATGTGACTTCACCCCGCACCGACCCGACTGCTAACCAGCCCTGGGACAGATTCTGCCACACTAAAGAAATCGTTTCCCAATAGAAAGCGGTGCAAAATTGTGTGCCACCGTTGCAACAGTCGGTTCAGCCTGCAAATCCTTAGTTTGCATGTGTACTTTAGCTAAAGGTGCAAAGACTTTGTAACCCGCTAACAGCTCTAATTCTGCCATTTTACCTGGCAACAGATCCTTCTTCTGGATAAGGTCCTCCTGACCACAGAAATCTCAGCACCTGTGTCCCTCAGTCCAAGAAGCACTGCACCATTCATTTTAACAGCATGCATATGCTCATTGCTTGGTTGTGTGGAAGCAAGCTTTACAAATCCTGTGTGGAAAGAGGCCACAGCCTGGCTCTGAGAAGCCACAGCTTCATGTGTTACTTGTTGCTTGTTTCTACTCAGAAAGGGACACTTAGTCCTCAGGTGCTCAGTTGACTTACAATCATAGCACCTCTTGGGCTCCTCTGCTTGCACAGGAAATTTGGGATGAGTTCAGGGGTGGGAGGTTCCCCAGCCTCCTTTTCCCAGGGTAAAACGGTGATTCTGCTTTCCCCAACCCTGTACCCCTCTCCCAGTGGTTTATGTTTGATTGCAGCTTGTGCTTGCTCATAAGAGTCTGCATACCCAGCTAATTCACCCACTGCATTTACCTTTTTGTCCCACAAATACTGTTTTACATCTTCCCTGCCCATATTCAGGAAGTGTTCCTGAGTAACCAGATCACACATCCCTTGGAAGCTTGTAATGCCCTTCCCCCACACCCACTTGTCTACCAAATCTCTCATTTCATTGGCATAAACCACATTACTCAATCCAGATCCCCTCTTAAGACTCCTGAATTTCACCCTGTAGGTTTCAGGTGTAATCTGAAACTCTTTCAAAACCAGATCCTTAAATTTACTGTAGTTTGAAGCATCATCAATAGGCATCTTACTGAATATGTCCAGAGCTCTACCAGTCCATTTTGCTATCAATGTGGTCATCTTTTGATCTTCAGGGATGGCATGCAGGGTGCCCAGTCTCTTGAAGGTGATGAAATATTCAGCGATCTCGCTGGATTCCTCATACTGTGGACACAGTTGCTCCCATTTATGAATTTTTGGGAAGTGGAGCCAGCAGGTGGAGGTTTTGTCTCTTTGACTCCGTTACAGCCAGTTCATGCTTCTGGGCCTTTCTCTGGGTCTGCATAGCTCTCTCGTGGGCAGCCTCTTCCTGGCTTTTCTACCTCCATCCTTGCTGTCTCTGCCTCCATAGCTCTCTTGTGGGAAGCTGCTTCTGCCTCCACCCTTGCTGTCTCTGCCTCCATAGCTCTCTCGTGGGCAGCCTCCTCCCTCTCCATTAGTCTTTTATGTTCATTTTCTTTCTCTTTTGCTTCCAGTCTAGCCAACTCTAGTTTGTTAGCTGCTTCACTGCTAGTCATTTTCCTGCTTTTTTCTTCTGGGCCACATCCCTCTGCAGTTCACTGAAAGTGGGATGCACTCAGCTCAGGGATTCTTCGTTAACAGAGACTTTCACAGTGCCCAGTGTTCAGCCTTTCTGGGCAATTTGCACCTGTGCAGTTTAGCATCTTCAGATCTTGTCTCTTACTTATTTTGCTTCCTTTTCTGTCCCTACTTCCCTTACCCAAAATAAGCAAATGAAAATAACAAACCAGTAACCACTTGGTCTGTTCTTCAGCCGACCACACTCAAAACTCACTTAAAATCACTACCAGTACCTCAAAGCAATCAGATGTGCACAGATTCTGCTGACTACGCCACTGTGACAGGCTGGATCACAGAAACCTCCTGGGAGCTGCCACCTGATGTTCCCAAACTACTTCAAGCCCTGCTTTCCCTGCCAGCTCCCTGTCTTGCTGAGCCAGACACTCCCGGCTGCTCCAACACAGACCCAGGGTCTGAATTACTTGCCCCAAAGCTGCAGGTTTACCTGAAAGCAGCTAACAGAAGTGTTCCTATCTTTAAACTCAGATGCCCAACTCCCAATGGGGTCTAAACCCAAATAAATCCCTTTTACCCTGTATAAAGCTTATACAGGATAAACTCATCAATTGTTTGCCCTCTATAACTCTGATAGAGACATAGGCACAGTTGTTTGCTCCCCCAGGTATTAATACATACTCTGAGTTAATTAATAAGTAAATAGTGATTTTATTAAAGACAGAAAGTAGGATTTAAGTGGATGCATGTAGTAAAAGACAGAACAAAGTAAGTCACCAAGCAAAATAAAAGAAAATGTGCAAATCTATATCTAATCAAACTGAATACAGATAAGATCCTCACCAGTTCCACAATGCTCCCTTTTACAGACTAATCTCCTTTTAGCCTGGGTCCAGCAATCACTCACACCCCCTGCAGTCACTGTCTTTTGTTCCAATTTCTTTCAAGTATCCCAGGGAGGGGGAGATGGGGCTGTCTCTTTAGCCAGCTGAAGCCAAAATGGAGGGCTCTCCTAGGGGTTTAAATAGACTTTCTCTTGGGGTGGAGACCCCTCCTCACTCCTGTGCCAAGTCCAGCTCAAGATGGAGTTTTGGAGTCACTTGGGCAAGCCACATATCCATGCATGACTCACAGTTTTTACAGGGAGCATCCATTGTTTACATGCTACCTTGAACTTCCTCAAGTAGACTTCTTATGTGGATTGGAGCATTCCAAGATCCATTGTCCTTTCAGTGTTTCTTGATTAGGTACTTAATTTCAACATTCCTTTCCCCAGGAACTGACCAAATGCTCTACTAAGGTTATTTAGAAATCAAGCCAACATTCATAACTTTGAATACAAAAATGATACATGCATACGAATAGGATTAATACATTCATTAGATCATAACCTTTACGGAGATGTGTTACATGGCATATGTAGCATAAAACACATTCTAAGCATAGTTCCATAAAACACATTCTAAGCATTATTTCCATAAAGCCTTATGGGAGGTACTGTCAAAAGCCGTATAGGAGGTACTGTCACAGCATCGTTAAGCTGTTGAGAGATTTTCAGAAAACAAACAGTGTAAGAACCCAACGGTTGAGTCAAAGGGTCCTCCTTGGAACTGTCATTGAGGTAGCGCTATCTCCACAAGTCTAAAGGTGCTCGGGGTTAAAACAAAGTCCGAAGTTCTCATGGGGGTGGTAAAGGAGTCCACGTTTCCTCTCAGTAGCCTTTCCACAATTTCTAAAAAACGTGTCCTTGGTCAGAGATGGCCTCCTCTGCCCGGAGCTGGGACTTATGGGGTAATGGTGCTGCTCTCTGATTGGCAGAGGGCGTTGGGAGGAGTTCTTAGAGGGGTCACGACCCACTTCCGAACAGGTCACCCCACCCCAGAACTCACTCTGATTGGTCAGATCTCCTCTGAGGGAGGTCCTATCAGGGTGAACCCCATCCTGATTGGTAGAGGGAAGTAGGAGGAGTTCTTAGAGGGGTCACATGACCCACATCCAGATGGGTCACTCCACCCCAGAACTTGCCTTGATTGGTCAAATCTCCTCTCGGGGTGGTCCCCAGCGGCTGAAACCCTTCCTGAGTGGTAGAGGATGGTCACGTGACACACCTTGCTTCCGGTCATGTGGCATCTTGACCCTGGGATTAATACCCCCCGGAGCGGGACTTCTGGTGACAGGTGAGTGGGGTTCAAGGCAGGGGTGAGCTGCAGCGGGTTCGCACGGGTTCGCACAAACCCGTTGTTAAATTTTAGCAGCCATTTTAGAACCGCTTGTTAAGGGCTGCTAAATTTAACAAAAGTTCCCGCCCACTCCTCTCCTGCTCCGCCCCCTTCTCCTCCCCCTCCCCTGCTTCCCGCGAATCAGATGTTCGCGGGAAGCCTGAACAAGCAGCATGGAGGCAGCCAGCAGGTAAGCTGGGGCGCGGAGGAGGAGGAGGTGCGGCTGGCTCAGCAGCTCCGGTCCCAGACGCGGCTCCTCCAGCCCAGCGCCCGGCCGAAGTCGGGCCCGCAGCTGCCGCCCGGCGGCCGGGCCCCAGTGCCGGCCGGGAGTCGGGCCGAGCCGGCTCGGGCCATGGCCCGGTGCGGCCGGCCCGGCCCGGCGGGAGTCGGGCCGGCCGGCCCCAGCCCGGTGCCGCCGGCCCGGGAGTCGGGCCCGGGACCAGTCGATCGTGGTCCTGGCAGAGTGGACCCGGTCCCCAGGCAGTGTGGTAAGGGGGCAGGAGGGTGGGTTGTGGGGGTGGATAGGGGTCAGGGCAGTCAGAGGGCAGGGAACAGGGGACAGGGAAGGGGGATGGGTCAGGGTCTCGGAGTGTGTGTTAAGGAACATGAGGGTTGGATGGGGCGACCCCCACGGAGGGAAGGAGAACCCGTTGTTAAAATTTTGGAGGAGGAGGGAACCCGTTGTTAAAAATTTGGCAGCTCATCACTGGTTCAAGGGGCAGAGTTTAAGGGGTCAAGGGTGCGGTTAGGGTTTGTTTCATGGTATACTACTTATACTACTCAGGTTTACTGTACCATACAGTTTTTGTCTTGTTCATTTTGATCAGGTAGTTTTGTGTGCTCAAGGAACATCTGCCTTGGTGTGTGTTGAGATTCTCCATCAAGTTCTCAGCAACAGCTTGTGTGTTTTGCTTCTTCATGCAAAGAGGAGATCTTGAACTAGATTCCATGGGTTCAATAGCTGTTTCTGCTTGGCACTGCTGAGTATCATCTACCTGTAACACAAAGAAAAATTCTCATGCTTTAGTGGTATTGGAGAACCTTGTTAATTACCAGCAGGAAGTGAAAGACCCATTCAAGCGACTGAATAATATGAATTAGCAGACACACACTAAAAGCAAGAATCTTCAATGTTTATAGTTATCACTCTGAAAATACAACAGCGCTATGCAGAATGCTTTACAGCAACTACCTACTCCTCACCATGTTCAAGATAGAATCGCATTATCATCCATGCTTTACAAATCACAAGTCACATAATTTAACAAGGTATAGGCAAAGCTAAGGAGTAGTACACAGGAGTTCCTTGTCTAGTCTCTTCTTGCTCAATCACTAATCTGCAGAACTGTATTTTGAGATATGTAATTTAAGTTTAATTACTGATATTTCATAATGAATTTGTAAATGTCCTATAGTTTATTCTGTAAATATGATAGCACTTGAAAAAGTTGTTTAGTCCTGAAGCATTTACATTGGCCTGCAGAGGATATCCTGTCAGACGTATTATGAAATATTCAGGAGAATGTCATGTCATTCTAAATATTTAACATAACCTTCACAATATGTTTGTTGTGATGGTCAACACTAGCTTTGTAAAACTGTTGAAAAATTTCACAATGTGTACACCTTTGGGGTTCTCTCAAATTCCAGTCCCCACTGCTATTACAATCGTCCTTGTCTCTGCACTCCCCACCAAATTCTGACATGATTTTAGCATCAGTTAGCTAAAACTTCAGTAGTTATATATGTGTGCTTCATGACAATTGAAATCCTGAATGCCAAAGCTTCTGATAGTCTAGGTAATTGGCCCCAATTCTCATCCCATTTACACTGATGTGGGTCCTGTGTGAGAGGTGAGCATCAGGGCTTATCCTTCTAGTGCCAGCAAAAACAGAATTGTTACCAACATATATTACTGGCAAAGCTAATAGGACCATTTATTATTAAGGGTACCTGACTCCTCCCATTACAAGAAGACCCTGTTTTCTGCTGCTTCTAACTTTACAAACTTTAATTGCTTGGGCTGAAATTTTCAGGGGTGGGGGACAGAGTGGAACCAACCTGATCTCCTTCTTTGAGATGGTAACAGATTTTTTAGACAAAGGAAACGCAGTGGATCTAATTTACCTCGATTTCAGTAAGGCACTTGATACGGTTCCACCGGGGAAGTTATTCGTTAAATTGGAAAAGATGGGGATCAAGATGAAAATTGAAAGGTGGATAAGGAACTGGTTAAAGGGGAGACTACAACAGGTCATACTGAAAGGTGAACTGTCAGGCTGGAAGGAGGTTACTAGTGGAGTTCCTCAGGGATCGGTTTTGGGACCAATCTTATTTAATCTTTTTATTACTGACTTTGGAACAAAAAGTGGGAATGTGCTAATAAAGCTGGGAGGTATTGCTAACACAGAGAAGGACCAGGATATCACACAGGAAGATCTGGATATCACACAGGAAGATCTGGATGACCCTGTAAACTGGAGTAATAGTAATAGGATGAAATTTAACCGTGAAAAGTGCAAGGTCATGCATTTAGGGATTAAGAACAAGAATTTTGGTTATAAATTGGGACGCATCATTTGGAAGTAACAGAGGAGGAGAAGGACCTTGAAGTATTGGTTGATCACAAGATGACTATGAGCTGCCAATGTGATATGGCCATGAAAAAAGCTAATGCGGTTTTAGGATGCATCAGGTGAGATATTTCCAGTAAAGATAAGGAGGGTTAGTACCGTTATACAAGGCACTGGTGAGACCTCATCTGGAATATTTTGTGCAGTTCTGGTCTCCCATGTTTAAGAAGGATGAATTCAAACTAGAACAGGTACAGAGAAAGGCTACTAGGATGATCCAAGAAATGGAAAACCTGTCTTATGTAAGGAGACTCAAAGAGCTTGGCTTGTTTAGCCTAATCAAAAGAAGGCTGAGGAGATCTGATTGCTCTTTATAAATATATCAGAAGGATAAATATCAGGGAGGGAGAGGAATTATTTAAGCTTCGTACCAATGTGGACACAAGAACAAATGGATATAAACTGGACACTAGGACGTTTAGAGTTGAAATTAGACGAAGGTTTCTAACCATTAGTGAGAGAAATTATGTAACAGCCTTCCAAGGGGAGAAGCGGGGGCAAAATACATATCTGGCTTCAAGACTAAGCTTGATAAGTTTATGGAGGAACGGTATGATGGGATAGCCTAATTTTGGCAATTAATTTGGCAATTGATCTTTGATTATTAGCAGGTAAATATGCCCAGTGGTCTGTGATGTGATGTTAGATGGGGTGGGATCTGAGTTACTACAGAGAATTCTTTCCTGGGTGTCTGGCTGGTGAGTCTGGCCCACATGCTCAGGGTTTAACTGATTGCCATATTTGGGGTCGGGAAGGATTTTTCCTCCAGGGCAGATTGGCAGAGGCCCTGGCGGGTTTTCACCTTCCTCTGCAGCATGGGGCACGGGTCACTTGCTGGAGGATTCTCTCACCTGGAGGTCTTTAAACCACGATATGAGGACTTCAGTAACTCAGACACAGGTTAGGGGTTTGTTACAGGAGTGGGTGGGGACATTCTGTGGCCTGCGTGGTGCAGGAGGTCAGGCTAGCCGAGCAGAATGGCCCCTTCTGACCTTAAAGTCTATGAGTCTAAGAGAACTGGGGCTGGCTGAGCAGGAGATTGGGCCAACAAGCCTTAATTCCACCATATACGAATTTTTGAGTGCTTTTGCGTGTAATCCATATATGCATTCGCACACCCCTGCTCTAGGCATCCAGGCCTTTCAAGAAATAATCAAATATTTGGGATGAGCATTAAAGTGGGAAGATTGACCTCATTCCCATTTACCAAGTTAATGAGCACTTGGCATGAGATCACAGATTTGATCATACCAACAATTTTAAGTTTACCATTATGCCCAGATCTTTGTTATGTGCCAAGCTTTATTCATTTTATTTACATTGATGACCTTGTCTTCACTATATTCATGGCAGATATAAAGGAGGCATGAATAACACGGCATATCTTCAAACTCACTTGGAGAGATAAATACATTATGTGGATTTCCCAGGCCCTGCACATTCAGATACATTTTGACGATCAGTTACCTTTGGTGATTTGCTGCCACCAGCTGTCGGTTTAGAGATCTTGGCAAAATTAGCTGACCTGCCTTTGTAAACGTTGGCCATATGGTGACAAATTTTGGCTTTGAGCAGCAAGACGGGCACTGGTCTTTAGGTTTAGCGCTGTTCTGCGCAAAACACAGGGGTTGGTTTTCCCAGTAGGAATATCAGCAAAGCCTGAAAAATAAGCAACAGCCATTAACCACAGTTGATTAAATTACTTTATTGTTCCAATCAATCTGATCTTGCTCAATTCAAGATGGAGATGACAACGGGTAATAATTTAAGAAAGTAAAATGGCATTTACTCACTGAATAACAGAATGGGGGAATTATTAGGACTATCTTGCGTTCCTAGAATTTTATAGGTGAACTCAGGCAAGGGTGTGGATCTGTGTAACAGCAACTCTACTAAAATGGCAAAAAGAGTTTTCCCCAAGCAAATGTTCTCTTTTTCCTTTAAAGGGACACCATTAACTGGAAAATCATTTCCATCTGAAAACGATGTCTCTCCTATTGTTCTACATAGAGCCGGCCAGAGGGAGACAATTTTGTTTTGCGACCCCTTTCGAGCTTTCAGAATTTGTTTTTATTCTAGATTGGAATGAAAACATAAGCCTTTCAAATGCTTTCATAAAATGAAATTGAATCAAAAAACATCAGGCTTTCAATTTGGGGGTCTCCCTCCCTGCTCAGCAAAAACTTTGTCCGAATCAATACATCTCCGTAATACATTTCGGTTTTGACAATGCAGCACATTTCAATGAAAAAACATTTAGTTAAAAATGTTTAAGCAAAAATTTCCCCCCTTCCTATCAACCAGAAGAAAAAGGTGTTTTATAATGGGAATGGCTGGGCCTAGAATCCCTCTCTTGCAACCTATATGAGGGCTGGATTTGGCCAATGATGTCCAAGTTTTTACAATGCTTCCAAGTCACACCTATGACAACACGATTATTTAGATAAGCGTGCGCGCACACACTCCCCACAATGTGGACCATTCTCCTCTAAAGAAGTAACAATTACCTTTTCTGACCACCTCTGGGAGTCCGTCTGGCTCATACTCTGGCTCGTTGTCCTGGGTCAGTGAATGTAGGTAGATGGCAACCTCATCAGCACCTGACCAAGGGAAAGAGTCGTTACCTGTACAAATAACTTTAAGGAGACTCTGGAAAGATGTGTTTAGAATGCAATGATCTCAATCATTCATTTGTTAATTAAGTACATAAGACGTGTGCTTGTGCAACCACAGTCAACTATAGCAGAGCTTCAGAAACTATACTGATTTATGAGGATCTGGCCCCTCATCTGAATCAAATGTAATAATGGAGGTTTTGAAAACATGTGTTCTAAATAAATGCATTAAGGTTAGAAACAGGATCATGATTAAGGCTATGTTTTAGTCGTGGGTATTTTTAGTAAAAGTCATGGACAGGTCACGGGCAATAAACAAAAAGTCAGGGCCCGTGACCCTCCATGACTTTACTAAAAATACCTGGGACTAAATCCTACCGCCTGGGAGAGGATGCTCCTGAAGACTGTTGGGGAGTGGAGAGAGAGAGCAGGGCAATGCTGGTGCTGGGGGGGAAGAGGTGGCTCAGGGCCCCACCACCACGAGTCCCAGACTGCTGCTCCAGGGACCGTGCCTGGGGCTGACTGAGCAACGGCCAGCGCGGCTGGCTCCTGGGCTTCCCCAGCTGCTGAGATCCTGGGATCAGCTGCACCAGCACTGCAAAATTCACAGAGGTCACAGAAACCGTGACTTCCAGGAATGATTTGCAGCCTTACAATCATTCTAGTATAGCATTTCCTTCTTCAACTACCCCATACTTGGCTTGTGCTCCTTTAATAGAGCATTACGGTCAGCAATTTGTTTCGGCAACGTTTCTTTTTCCTTCCCCAGCTGCTTACAGGATTGCATCCATGTCTTCAGTTTACTGTCAGCGAATCCATTTTGCTTCTTCAGTTGAACTAAAGCCTTCAGATTGTCTAGCTATAAAATAAAAAAAAAATTTAGTTGCTAATAGGAAAATTCATTCTTCTGTCTAAGCATTATACTCTCACTAATGGCATCTCACCTGCCATTAAAAGTTCAGTGCAACTAAAAATCCAAACAAAAGTTATAATATGAAGTTGTACAGTAGAGTTCACTTAGTAATATACAATTGAATTCTAGCAGCTTCTAATTCCAACAGAGAAACATTAAAGTCATGTTTATTGGAAAGCTACGTGTGTGTAGATTTCCTTGATAGAAAATCATAATCTAAATATAATATTCAAAATAACCAAATGACAGAACCCGGCGAAAAGCATGTGGCCCAGGCATGTTGTCCACCTTATGTGCATTGGGGTGCCAAAATAAATGGATGGTGGATATCTGGCAGCCTTATAAAACGCACTTCAGGATAATGTAAATATCAAGCACAGTGCTCCATCAGCTGGGCATGGGTGAGTACTGTAACTCAATGCCTGCTTGCCACAATACCGGCTCTACACTGTGCTACATGAGTGCTTTTGATGTGTTTATTTCTGAGGCGAGAGCATAGAACTACAGTCCCTCATTCACCATAAATGGAAGTAGAAACAGATTGCAGACTAGAAAATGCAGAGGAATTGATAAGAAAAATTCACCTAGATGGACAGGTTTAAAAACTTTTCCCCTTCTGCTTGGCAGAAACACCCAACCTATCGTGTTACAAATAAAACTTCATATAGTCATTACCAGAATTTCTCTTTGCAGTGTCACGTGGAATTGTTCACATGCCTATCCTGTAGTGAGGATAAAGAAGATGTTGGGAGGAGGCTATGGGAAGTAGCCCAGGGAGTTGTAGCTGTCACACAGGTGTTACACGTAACACTGTGGACAGCTGCGATCCACAGGGCCCTGGGCTGAAACCCAGAGTAGAGGGAAGGCCTGGGTTCCCCTCATTCCTCCCCTCCTACTGGATATAAGAGGAGTTGACTTGGACTGTGGGTCCCACCAGAGGCGAAGATCCCTGGCCTGTCTCCCTGGCCCACTAGGTGGGTCAGCAGAGACTGTGGGGATTGTTCTCCTTCCTTTTCCCCATGCTGGCAAGTGATGTGGTTAGCTGAGTGAATGGCAGGTTTGAGCCATAAAACTGGCCAAACTGAGGGCTGCCCTGAATATCTGAGGTGAGCAAATCCGCCAATAAGTGCAGGACCCACCAAGGCAGAGGAGGAACTTTGTCACAGTCTTTTAAGATGCTCCAAAAGGACAGCCAGAATAAGACAGTATCGAAACACAACTTCTGGTGGAAATACACTATTCTCCAACATAGAGCTTGCAGAGTTCCCCTGGGAGTCGGTAAGGCATAAATGGCACCAGTTCTTACTGATTTCCAGTTTAAATTATCAATTATTCCAGTTCCTTTGACTGGTTTGCTAGTAAAGCCTGTTCTGCTCTGCACAGCTTCTGTGTTAAGCTCACTGGAGTCCTTTTCCAAACAGTGTTTCACTGCTATTGCCTATGAGGAAAACACATCACATTTTATTTGTAGTTATATTGAATCTATTTTAAAAAATTAAAAATTCCTGATGTCCCCGTAAATGATGAGCTCCAGAGACACCTTAGAAAACAAAGCCAAAAGAATAAGCTACGTTCTGCTTCCTCCTACAGCAAGAGAAGTTTGGAGTAACTGTTGAGTTCTGTGTTGTATAACTAAGAGCAGAATTTGGTCCTAAACCTTGGCACTCTGCATGACGGCTTTAAAAAAGTGCAATTAAAAAAAAGCCCAAATATCTGAAAAATCCATCCTCCTTTCACTGTCCAGTCCTGGGTTCTAGATTCTGTATCATACCAAAACCAGAACAAGTTAAGGTAACACAAATCTTTAACAAATCATTTTCCCAGGAGGCGGCAGGCGGGTCCAGCGGACCTTCGCGGTCATGCCTGCGGGAGGTCCACGAACGCCGGACCAGCAGACCTCCGCAGGCATGACTGCGGAGGGTCTGCTGGTCCTGCGGCTCAGTGGACCTCCGCAGGCATGCCTGTGGAGGGTCTGCTGGTCCCGCGGCTCGGGTAGACCTCCCGCAGGCATGACTGCAGACGGTTCCCTGGTCCCGTGGCTCGGGTGGACTTCCCGCAGGCATGCCTGCGGAGGGTCTGCTGGTCCCGCGGCTCGGGTAGACCACCCGCAGGCAGGACTGCAGACAGTTCCCTGGTCCCGAGGCTCGGTGGACTTCCCGCAGGCATGCCTGCGGAAGCTCCACTGGGCAGCGGGACCAGCGCACCCTCCGCAGGCACGTCCCCGGGCCACGGGACCAGCGCCCGGCAGCGCGCCCCGCGGCATGCCGCCCTGCTTGGGCGGCCGGATTACTAAACCGCCCCTGCTTTTAATTAGGGGGTTAGAGTAGAATATATATGGATAAAGACACAGATGAGGTAGCTTCCTCTACTGAGTCTGCGCAAAGTTACAGAACAGAGGATTAAAAAATAGATGATTGACATAATAGTGGAGAAGAGACAGAGGAAAAATAGCCAAGCATAGCAGAGATTTCAGAAGAGTCACCTGTCCCCAAGAAGATAACTTGAGCACTTCCTTGTCTTGCCTTATCTTTTTTTGCATGTTTATGTAATTCATACGTGATAGTAGCATTGTCTAAAAACATATATAATAAAGGCTAAAATAAATTGTTTAAGCCTAAATTGAAGTGGATTTGGTTTTCACCCAACAGGTTGACGTTTGCATTTAAAGTGGAACTAAAAATCCCGGTTTCACAGTATAATAAATGAATCTACTTTCCAAGTTCAGCAGAGTTACACTTTAGATTACATTAATGTTTTGCATAAAATAGTTTCTTACTTTGCCAGAGACATTTTTTTTAAAAAAAAATCACAATATTAATAAAATTCACTGCTTGTTCTCTCACCTTATTATTGGCTTTGATTATTTCAACGACAGAAGACCCCAAACTCTTCATATATTCCCTAGTTACTAAAAGCTCTCAACAGTCTCAACAGAGGTGATGGTGACAGAGCTATACCAGTAACTCAGGTGATTTACAAGTAGCATCATTGTGACATCAGAAGAACCAACCAATCAAACTATCCTGTGCAATTTGCTCAGTAACTCAGGTGATTCATAAGTAGCATCATTGTGACATCAGAAGTAGCAACCAATCAATCTTTCCTCTGCACTTTGCTATCAGTCAGTGAAGTGGAGAGGGCCTATTCACAGGTCAAAAGTTCTCATTGTTAACTTACTTGAACATCTGTATACAAACATGGTAATAACCCTGGATTGACTCATTGTCCCTGGCCTCAACCTACTCCCAGCCAAGACCTTCTCTCAATGGGGTCCTTACAGAGGCAGCAAAGAACAGCCATTACCGTACCTCTGCAGAGGCAAATTCTTAACCCCATTCATATGATGGTATAATCTTCAGCATCCTGTATATAGGATGTAGGAAGCAGCAGAATTTTCTAACAAGCAGCAGCATTTTCTAATATTCTTAAGTAGGCAGCAGAATCTGCATGCATAGATAAAATCCCTGACTGCAAAGAGTAGGTGACAACCATCACACTTACAGAAGACATATGTGGTGGTGCCTTTCCCACAGCAACATAACTTCTTTAATCTAAGTGTGTATGGAGGGGCAGAAAGGGGATGGGAAAAGAGTTAAGCTAAAGAGAAATATGAAGAATCGTGGAATCCATGACTTGCATGAGTTATAATGTTCTACCCAATACACACGGAAACTGTGGAGCTGCAGCAATTGGCAGAGGCCAAAACATTCAGCTGGACTAACTTCCCCATGTTCTCAGGCATTCCTGCACCCCTCAGAGTTTCTCCACTAATCTCAACTCAGAGTGCCTGCAAAGTTCAGTAGCTCCACCAGAACCTCCAGTTCTCCTGGTAACCACAGAACCTGAGGGACCCCTATCATACTTCTAAGTACTACAATGTTCCCCGTTTCTTAGCTCCCCTATTGTTCTCTGCATAACACCGAGCTCTCTGCCAGCTTTCTTTCTTTGCATGGGAAAGATTTCAAAATGTCTTAAAGAAATTATCAAGAAAATCCCCAGGCAGAAACCAAACAAAACAAATCATTAAACTCTGTGAGTAAAGTTGACAGTACATGTAAGTTTGTTTTCTTTTTTAATTCGTAATGCTGCAGTTATGAAAAACAAATAAAATGAAGCATTAGAAACCAAGGTAATTCAGAGTTAAGATCAAAATAAAAGACAGCCTAACATTTGAAAAGTAGGCAAGATCAGGGCCGGCTCCAGGCACCAGTGTAGCAAGCAGGTGCCTGGGCAGCCAATGAAGATAGGGTGGCACGTGCAGCAGTTGGCGGCAATTCGGCAGTGGGGCCGTCCTCCCTCTTGGAGCGAAGGACCTGCTGCCCGAATTGCCGCCATAGAAGAAGCGGCGGTAGAGCTGCCACCAATCGTGACGGCTTCTTTTATTATTATTTTTGCTGCTTGGGGCGGCAAAAATGCTAGAAACGACCTTGGTTCAGATGCAAGTCTGTGACAACTGTCAGTAGGAACACAGCATGTGTCCAAAAGACACTTTGTCGGACATAAGATAAGCATAAGTTGGGTCTGCATAAAAGCTTGGAGTTCTCCATCCTTCTCTTTGAGGAGATCTTAGTCTGGAATCATCTCTGGACTCTTCCGTGCCCTGTACCTTTTTCACAGAAAGCTTCTTGTCCAACGTGCCAGATTTTGAAAGAGGATGTTGCTGATGAGGCCCAGGAAGTGAGGGACCCAGTACTAGCACTCTAAGGAGCAGAGAAGACATTTACAGGATGGTTATCTGACCCAGGGCCTGAAGCTACTCTCATTGCTTTACCCATTAAGTACATCTGGAGCAGGGCTTCTCTAGATTTGCAGGTCCTGCAAGTGAAGGACTTGCAAATATGTATTTTGTTTGGGGGAATGTTCCCGGAAAATGCCAAACATTACAGGGTATAGTGCCCGTGTTTGATGGGCAGTATGTAAATCCAGGGGACTTAAAAGAAGCCATCCTGACACCAGAAAGAAATAGCTATTCTGGTTAAAAAACCAAAATGCCAATGGGCAACAACTAGCTATCTCTATCTACACGCTGCACAGAGTTAAAAAGAGCCAGGTATTTTGTTAGCACTGCTCACTGCCCATGTTCATCTCAAAGCCAGGAGGCATGAGAGGAACTGAGTGGTGGCTGGCCTGCTCCACCCTTTTATGCCCTCGGTGCAGGATATGAGGATGCTCAAGGTGCATGAGACTCTGAACATGGGTGAGTGGGGTGCATTGCACACCGTCAGCAAACTGTGGAAATGGATAACCACTCGAAGGGAAAAAAGTTGCAAAGGGACAGCAGTGGTCTGTTCATTAAACCAATAATACACTGGCTTTACAAATTGTCCTGGAGCCAGTACAAAAGCCCTTGATCAAAACACCAGTTCAGTATGGAGATCTTATCTCGCAAACTCTTATGTGAAGGACTTGAAAACGGCACATTTTCCAGGAAGAAAGATTAGAGGCTAGAGTCACGGAAAAGGCAGAGTTGAGGTTGTTTGAGAGCCTGAATTATACATTTCCAAATTGATAAATGTTGGGTTGCAATTTACGTTTAACTTAACTTTGAATTTCCCGTATTTTTAATACTTGTTATTTTTAATTACTACAAATTTATTGTAAGGCACTCTCATCCTTGACTCGAGTTTACCCAAGTATTGAGCCTGCGATAGTTTAGAATCCAAGTAACTTTCCCCTGAATTTATGGCAGTTTAGGCTGAAAATATTAAACTATATGACAGTGTCCCTTTAAGGTCACAATTGGCCACCAGGTGTCAATCTTCCTCTATGGAATATTATTGGTAGGGGCCTACGGTCCATTTTGGTCAATTTTACGGTCATAGGCTTTTAAAAACCATAAATGTCATGATTTCAGCTATTTAAATCTGAAATGCCACAGTGTTGTAATTGTAGGGTCCTGATCCAAAAGGTATTGTGTGTGTGGGCGGGGGTGTCACAAAGTTACTGTGGAGGGTGGGGGTTGTGGTGCTGCTACCCTTACCACTGTGCTGCTGGTGTTGGCGGGCGCCGCTTTAAGCTGGGAGGCCGGAGAGTGGCAGCTGCTGGCTGGAAGCCCAGCTCTGAAGGCAGCACAGAAGTAAGGACCCTCAGTTTGAGAAACACTGGTCTCCCCCATGAAATCTGTATAGAATAGGATAAAAGTACACAAAAGCCTAGATTTCATGGTCCGTTTGGACAGAAGCCGTGGCCCGCGCCTGCTGGGGATAGAGAACTCCAGGGCTGTGGGCGCGGTGCTCTCTGTCCCGGTAGGCACGGGGCGCAGCTTCTCTCCCCTGCTCAGGCACTAGGCACTAGGGGCACTAGGCACTAGGCAGAGCACATCAATGCACCGCATTGGGGACCACTGACAAACTGACCAGCTTGAAACCCCGCTATACGCGACCCTGCATTTATCACCATGGAATTTTTGGACCCCAAACATCGGCGTTATAACGGGGTTTCACTGTACTTACAGTATTAGTACTTTAAAGCAGCCTACACATTCTAATTAGACACTTGATAAGATGCAAATTAGAAAAAAACTATTTAAAAACTGCTTATCAGGTTAAATATGTAGCAATATAAAAACATTTTAAAAATCTATTATCAAATTGGAAAAATTGAAAGGCCTTTAAAAGTCTGGTTGGCACAATTTATATTTATTTTTGAACTTGGATAGTGGCTGTAGATCAGTTTCACTTTGTTTTTACTAGCTTCATTTTCTGATTCTTATGCATTGGCACAACACTGCAGTGTTTAGGCCACAAATTTTGCAGAGGTTCTTTGTCAGGGTTCTCAAACTGGGGTTGCAACCCCTTTGGGGTTCGTGTGGCTAGGATGTTGGGGATTCTCAAGCTGTCTGCCTTCACCTAAAACCATGCTTTGCATCAAGGATTTATAATGGTGTTATTTATATTTTTTATTGTTTTTAATTTTTACGTGGGTGGGGACTTGCTATGTGAAAGGGTCACCAGTACCAAAGCTTGAGAATCACTGCTCTTTGTTTATAAGAACTACCCCACTGGAATTTTCTAAAACATTATTAAAACATTTCTATTTGGTCTTAAGTTTTGAAAAAGCTGCTTCTGAAGAAAAGCTATTAGAAACCTATATTTGGGGCCAAATTTAACCCAATAGTGTTCATTTAACTTATTCAATGCATGTCTCCCTTTTGGAAGGGGCCTTTTGTAAATATCATATAGGGTCTTTTTTTCACATCACTAAAACCACTTATCTAAAAATCAAAACTGTTTTTTCATGATACACGTGTGTGTGTTTGGGGAGGCTCAGAATCTATAGTTTCTTTTCCACAGACTTCAATGGAATTTTGCACATGAAGAACAGTAGTCATCAATTTCAGATTATTAGCATGTGAAATGAATGATCTGATCATTCTTTTATGAGGACCTATTCCACTGGTACTCTATCTGCGAACAAACAGATGGCAGCCAATGGCAGTTGAGAATTTTCCTTTTTAGGTCAAAAATACCTAGTAATGGTTCTGCATCAGGGTCTCAAACTCAAATGACCATGAGGACTAGTACATTGTCCTGAGGACTGCATTTACTGACACACACCCCCATGCCTCCTTCCCACCCATTTTCCAACCCCTTCCCCAAATCCCCCAACTCTGCCCCTCCCTGTCCCCAGGGGTGCAGGAGGGTGAGGGGTGTGACAGGGGGCTCAGGGCAGGGTGTGGGGTGAAGGAGGATGCGAGGTGCAGGAGTGAAGCAGGGGGCTCAGGGAAGGGGTCAGGACAGAGGATGCAGGGTGCGGCACGGGTCTCAGGGCAGGGGTCGGGGTGCAGCATGGGTTTCAGGGCAGGGGATCAGGCCAGGAGGGTGCGGGGTGTGGCAGGAGGTCGGGGTGCAGCAGGGGTCAGGGCAGGGGTTGGGGTGCAGGAGGGTGTGGAGTGCAGCAGGGGTCGGGCCAGGAAGGGTGTGGGAGTGCGGCAGGGGTCGGGATGCAGGAGGGTGCGGCAGGGGTTGCAGGGTGCGGCAGGGGTTTCAGGGAAGAGGTCAGGCCAGGAGGGTTCGGACAGACTGCGATCTAGAAACACATGCCATTGTGCAGTACTCACTTCTTATTTACAGACCCGGCGCCTCTCCTCGCTTCACAGGCAGGCATTTTTAGGGCTTGGGAGGTGTTGTTTGACTAAATGGAAAAAGAGAGAGAAGAAAGGCCCAGACCCAGGATGGGTTTGCTGCTGCTGTGCTCAGATTCAGCGCGAGCTGAGCCTGGCGTTCTCCTGTCCCTGGAGAGGTGTGTACGATCATGTGTGTGTGTGATCACCCTGTAAGAGAGATCGCTCTGTGTGTGTGCGATCAGCCTGTCTCTTGTGTGTGATCATGACCTTGGCTGCGTGTGTAAAATCACCCTATCTGTGTGAGATCAGTGTGTGTGTGTGTGTGTGTGTGTGAGAGAGAGAGATCACCATCTGTGTATAATCATCCTGTGTGAGATCTCTGTCTGTGTGTGTGAGAGATCACCGTGTGTGTGTAACCCCGTGAGATCGCCATGTGTGGGATCACTGGGTGTCTGTTATCACGCTGTGTGTGTGATTCGCCCAGGCACCAGGTGTGTGTATCAGCCTCTTTCGGTGTGTGGCTGCCAGTCCCTGAAGTGTCTCTGTCACAATCTCAGTGTGTTTGTCTCTTTTGGTGTGTGTGTGTGTGTGTGGGTGTGTGTGGGTGTGTGTGTGTATCTCTCGTCCCGCTCTCGGTCAGTGTGGGCGGGGCCTGTCTTCTCTCAGCCCCTCTGTCTTTCTCTCATGTGCATCTCAGCCCGGTGCCTGCTTCTCACACGGTGTCTGTGCCCCGTGCTCTGTCACTTTGTCTCAGGCACTGGGCATGGGGTGCCTGACTCTGGGTGCAACTGTGTGTGTGTGTGTCCTTGCTCTCCGCCTCTCTGTGTGTGTGTGGGCACCCGCTCCTCTCCTCATTCTCTTTCCCCCGGTGTACCCCAGCCGCTGGGCGCGTCTCCCCCTCCCTCCATCCTGCTCCAGCGCCAGGGGCAGCTGCACCCTCATCTCGGTGAGCTGCTCGGCATTTCTACCCGGCCCCTTCGCTCAGCCGTGCAAGGACCAGGCTGAGGCAGATGCTGCAGGGATGAAGCGGGGAGAAGGAGGTTAAGGGAAGAGGTCCGCCTAGGAAAGATAAATCCCAAACTGGTGGGCGCTGACTTGGGAGCCCCGGGGCGCAATGGGGTGGAGGAAAAGCCAACAGCCACCCCACCACCGAGACACAAGACCTGCTCCTGGTCTTCGCCACGGCCCCTAGGGGATCTTCCTCCCACAGCTTCCCCAAGGGAACTTTTGAAGGGGACGAAATAACTCTGTAGCGAGCAGAGAGCCCTCAGGCCAGGCTTGGGAAAGTTTGAGTGTAGTGAGCTCCCACATCCCGGGGACCCCGTCTATTTCTTCCTCCTCCGCAGCTCTGCGTTGTAGTCTCAGTCGGTACTTTGCTGGGAGGAGTTTATCACCTGGGATCAGAGAGTCACCGCTTGGTACCTCTCCCATACCATGAACAAGCTTCAGCTTGCTTCCCTTTAAATCGGCACTATAAAAGAGACTCCGCTTCCACTGAGCTTTTAGCCCTTGAGGCCTTGAGATTATTGTTATGTTTGTCACAGACTGATCTGAGGTCTCCTGGTTATCTGTCACCTGTGACATTACCCTTGGGTCCCTTTCACAAGTGGTTAATTGGTGGATGCCCTGCAGTTAAAATGTATGGCTACAGTACCATCCATCTGCCACCCTTCCTCCTGGCCAAAAACAAAAAAAGAACAAATACAAATATTCAAGAAGCAGGAATAATAAATTGGTTTGGGTCACAAACATTTGAAGCCAAGGCTGTCTCCTTAAAACTGCAGAAGTACGGCATTCCTCCCATAGTTCATAGGCCATAATCCTCCTTGAATCAGAAACACTGTCCCTGAACTGACTTATTTTAATGCCTCTCCCTATTAAAGTGACATCATACAATTGGACAACTGGATACATTGCTGAGTTCCCCAGAACTCTGATTGCAGCAGTATCCATCATGCCAGTCTTCTCTAGGGCATTTGTGTCTCTACAAGACTCAGTGTATAACTGTAAATCTCATCTGCTGTTTCAGTCTGAGCTTTGCAGCTCACTGGCCACCACTGTGGCCTAGCAAAACAGTTGTTGAGTAATAAGAGACATTTGGCCAAATCCTAAAAAATCCAGTTGCAAGTTGTGCTTAAATCACACATTACCGTTTCCTTGCCTTAGAGCCCAATCCTGAAACAATACAAAACAGGAAGTAACTTCATTCATGCAAGTATTTTCTCAGACTTGTCACCTCGTAAACTGACTCATTAGCTTAAACAATTGCAGGATTGGGCTCTAATACTACTGAGGAAAGCAAGGGTTTGCAGGGTCAGGTCCCCTTTTAGTAGAGAATCCAGAGAGCCTGGGGGGTCACTGCTTATTTACATGACCCAGCTCTCTTCCTTTAGCGCGTGGAACATTTCATACATAAAACAGCACCATCTTTTCCCCACTCCCCTAAGCCTGTACAAATGCTTTCTGTTCTTCTCATGTGGCAAATAATCATTTCATAGGATTCCTTCAATCCCTGTGGGATAAAGAGCATGAACACTTTCTTCCACACAGTGCTGAGACAGTAAGGAATAATATGGAAAATAGTACCACATGCCTTTCTTTAGTTATCTAACTATTTTGAATGGGATTCTTTTTCCTGAGTCCTTACAAAGTGCTCAAATGGGGCCAGATCCACTGCCCATAATTTGAAATCGGTGGGAACCTTCCAACGACTTCAGTGGGTTTGGATCAGGCCCTAAATCAATACATTTTGTGAAACAGGTAGAACCTATTTTGATTACCCAGAAACTCCACTCCAGGAATGACTGTATTGTACCCACAAATCTGATACCTGAGAAGCAGGCTCTAGAAATTAATATCAATCTGTCAACTGCATACACTTTTAGCTATCACTTTCCACCTGAGGCAATCGCTGGTAACATTCTTGACTGGCGTCTATTGCTTTCTTAGAAAGGAGTCTAGCTGTGCCGTGGCACCCACTTTCTCTGCACTCAGCGCTAATGCTACCAGATGTGGCATTTTTATGAGAGGCTTTTTAAAATCCAGAAAGAACGTTTCCGTTGGTGGGGTACAACAAAAATTGTTGTGTAGAGGAACTCCTTTTCTTGAGGCCTTCTAGAGCTCCTGCATCTATTCTGTAGTGTCATGACCTCCTATGCATTTGTTGTAACCTGCACGCACACTGTTTGAATATTGTGTGTGATCATTTTCCCTCAGAATTGAAGCTGACATTTGAACAGTTTGAAGTGTCAGGATTGTAGCAGTTCTGAACTTTACTGAACAAACACACTCAGATGCAGCTCACTTCTGACAAAACATACCACCACCCAGCATGGACAGGATTAAATAATAGGAGGGGTTACAACAGGAGAATCTAAAGGAGAATCTGCACAAACTCAGAAGTTCTAAAGTGTGCAACACAGGAAGTAAAACAGTACAGGAAAGTGTTGTCAAAACTTGTCTATTACATGTTAATTACAGAGAGAGTGAGGACATATTACTGGCAGAATGGCAAAATCAATCATATACAGTGTCTGCTGAAAGCTGCTCAAAGGTGGGATATGCTAAAAGTAGGTTCAGCAGAGATGGATGGTTGGGAAGAGTGCAGGTGAAGGAGTCAAAGTTACATGATAAACAAACAAACATATTCCTACTACAAAGAGCTTTAGCCAATCTAAATATAGATATGACAAGAACATACCTGTGGGAAATTTGGTTGTTTCACAAAAATACATCACCATCGACAGAGTTGTTTCAGTGTAACAGGAAAGGCCTGACTGCCAAAATAGCCCCATCTCTTGGCGGGGCACTTCCTTTATTCCTTCAAGTGCAGGGCACTTCCTGTCTGAAAGGCTAGTCCTTCACCCTTAATGAAAAGCAGTTGCATGAAGTCTGGAGTTAGTGACTCCCCTTAGTCCTCTCATGGCTCACTTGTGGCAACTTCTCCTCCCTTTCTCTCTCTGCTCAGCCTGATAACAGGCTTGCAGTGCAGTTTTAATACTTATTTGGTCATTTGGTGATAATTTCTGTTCCCAAAGGATTACCACAGTGGGATTTCGCTATGGGGAAAATTCTACTGCCCTCCCCATGCAAGACAGTTTGGGGACCCCTGTCAGAAACACAGCATCCCAGACCTAACCACACAGGAGGCGGGATGCTTGGCAAGCAAGGCAGGACAAGAAGCTGGGCATCTTTTCCTACCTGCAGTCATATCTATGCACCATCTTCCTGCCAGTGAACAGGAGTGCAGCTCTGGTACTGAAGTAGTGGTTGTGAAGTGGGTTTTTGCAACTTGGAAGGCGGATTTGCACTTGAAGTGCCATGTTTTCCTTACAAATTCCTTGACTTTGATGGGACTATTCACACACTTAGAGCTCCACATATGCTTAAATGCGTTATGGTATAGGATTCAGGCTGTGTGTTTGAGGTATGCCATCTGGCCCTATAAACATAGAGTAGCTTCTGTGTAGCAGGAGTGCAAATTCACTGCAATGCATAGAGGCAATTTGAGACTTTGGAAGAAGGTCAGACCCTAGATCCTTTTGACGTCAATGGCAAAACTTACATGAAGTTTCATTACAGCTGAGTTCAATATAAGCAAGTTCTTCTGTATTTGGTTTACAATGTTAATTGTAAACCTCCTTTTGTTCATTCAGGAGGTCTTTTTAAAATAGTCTGTCTCTAAGTTTCTTTGGAGACATTAAGGCGTACCTGTCAGGTCTAAGGATGGCTAATGAGAATGTTGGGGCCATATTCTGCCATTAAAGTATTAGTCATATCCTTCCATGAAATCTGCATTAATAACAAATTAATGACCTAGGGCCAAGGTTATCTTTTGTTTATTCTGCTTTCTCGTAGCTGATCACTATTTGCTAGGCCTCTGGCCTCTTGACCAGACTCTGGACTTTGGGCCTCTAAGCGGGCGCAATCCATATACACCTCTACCCGATATAATGCTGTCCTCGGAGTCAAAAAATCTCACGCGTTAGAGGTGAAACCGCGTTCTATCAAACTTGCTTTGATCCGCGGGCGCGCAGCCCGCCCCCAGGCGCTGCTTCACCACGTTCTAACGAATTCGTGTTATATCGGGTCGTGTTATATCGGGGTAGAGGTGTACCAAGTTGTTATGCAAACAGCACATGGATTTTAACCCTTCAGAGCTGAAGCTGCAGACTCAAAGGATCCAGTGAGTGGGGTGGGCCCAGAACACTGAGGGCTGTGGGCTTTGCAGTGCACAGATCAATCTCAGAAGCATTCGCATAAAGATCTGACAGCTTGTCAGGCATGCAAAGAAGACAAAACAATGCAAACACATTTGAGGACACTGAATTGTTTTAAAGTTACCACGCTAGCTTTTCAAAATGCTGTTCAGTTTCTGAGCACATTATACATTGAAATGTTTTATATAGAACTGTACCATCTTTGGAACCGCAGTCTTACCAGTTCCATTATGCTGCAAATCCAGGAATTTACCTAGGGTTTATAAAATCAATTTCAGTACTATCATGGTTGAGATTATAATATAATCCACATTTTATAGAAGACAACCAAATACTCATCAGCATCACCAGAAAATTTAAAAACTTGTTTTGAACAACTGAACTCTCCACAGACGATTGAAAGCCTCAGCAGATCTTGCTTAATAAGGCTGTTGCTAGGTAGGCCATGTTTTCCTTCATAGTAGTGAAGGGAATTAAAGCCATTACAAGGGTCAAGTTGGCCTAAGTCCTAATGAGCAGGAACACGAAGCAGGCAGGCAAAACCAGTCACAGAGGCAAATCTATAGAGATGGTGCCAAGAAGGGCTGTAATCTACACCGAGAGGCAATAAGAAGTTTTCTTCAGGACAGGGCACATTTACCTTGTTCTGACAAGTTTTCATTTGTAAAATGAGCACATTTGTAATTCTAAGGCAAAGAAAATCCAGTTTAGTACATGTTCTACTTCCCTCTCAGATCGTCTTCTAAGTTGTAGGACTATGTGGAATTATATTCAATGTACATGTGACACAGGTGCGTGCAATCAATATCAGCAGCAGACAATAGAGCGAAGCAGAAAAATCAGCAAGATGGACGGCGTTAAAGCATTTCTTCGCCTTCTCAAGAAAAATTCTTACAGGACTAGTAAATTCTTGTGAACAGTGTGATGTATAGTTAGCATTAACTGCTGCAGTGGTGTACACAACAGGGCAGCCCAGTGTTCCCTTTAAATAGTGGTGCTTCAAAACGCAGCATAGGATGAGGTTTGGTAAATGCATTTAATTCAGTTGAGAGCTAGATATGTGTACTGTTGGGCATGAATGAACTAAGTTACTAGGTGGGCTGTAGTTGTCATGGCAAATGTTGAGAAATCATGATAAGTGGAGAAAGTGAATAAGGAAGAGTTATTGCTTCCTTCATGTAACACAAGAACCAGGGGTCACATAATGAAATTAATAGGCAGCTGGTTTAAAACAAATGTAAGGAAATGCTTCTTCACACAGTGAACAGTCACTTTATGGAACTCATTGGCAAGGGGTGTTGAAGTCCAAAACTATAAAAGGCGTTCAAAAAAGAATGAGGTACGGTCATGGAGGATGGGTCCATCAATGGCTATTATCCAAGATGGTCATATTACCAGATGTGCCCGTTACTTTGGGCTATGCCCATTTATTAGGGTCACTCTTCTGGGTGGGGAAGGAGGGTGCTGTAAATCTGTTAATATGCTGCTTATGTCATTTGTGTGTTCATATGGAGCTCTACTTTTCCCTTCTGCAAGGCCCCTCCCAATGGAGCTACCCTGCAGGACCTAGGTTCCCCAGGGCTGGGTTCCTCCAGCCCTAGAATTAGATGAACACACACACACACACCCCACCCCCTAAGTCTGAGTGGACCGGGTCAATCAGCACCCTCCAGCTGATCCCCTCATGTGTCTCTGTACTCAATGGGCTGAGTTGAGCAGCACTTTCAGCTGCCCCTCTCCCTTATGTGCCCCAAGTTTAATCGTCCTATCCCACTTTCACGTTACAATTGTACTGGTAGTAACCCACTTAATGAGCAAAGCCCACAGTATTTTTGGGCGCTACAGGGATCTTTAGCTTAGGTAAAGGAAGCGTTGCTGCAGAATTAATTGGGAAGCTGAAAACACAAAGAGTAAAATTCAGAGAGAGAGAGCAGCAACTAGCTGAACCATAAAAGTAATTTATTGAATAATAGTGATAACTGCACAAGGAGGGCTAAATAAATATAACAGTTACATTTTAAAGGTTAATACCTGTGGTAGAAAAGAAAACAGAGAGAGAGAGAAATCTCACCCACTCCATGAGGCTTGAACTGGTCAGGGTTCCCAGGTGATGGTGGTAGCTCTGGGTCCTGAGTGCTGGAGACTGGCAGAGCCCTCAGCATGATCAGTCAGGAGATGGTGTCCAAGTGGAACTGATGCAGAGTTTGGGTCTATACATCAGAACACTGACTTGGGCACAGGTAGGGGTTTTGTAGAGAAAATACAGTAGTTCAAGGGAGAACACTAGATTTCTTTGTGGGTAAACTGATGCCTCAAGGGTTTTTTTAAGCTAGACAATAGGAACTGATCACTCTTGGCTATGGGTAGTGTTTTCTTCCAGGAGCTCACAATGCAACTAGGCTCCTTCAGTATTTTGGGATATCAATTGAAGATTTATTACTAGAATTGGTCTGATAATTGCTAAGCTGAGTGTGTACAGCCGTAGGTTCATTAGCACCTGGAGCAGGGATTCCCATGATGCACTGTGTCCCTGTTTTCTGGTCTCAAAGTTTAGTGAGGTTCTCTGTTCCTCATTCGTTATGCTAATCCCTGTCCCATCTTTCATGCAGATGAGGCTAGAGGAGTTGTCTCTGTTCTTCATTCTGTATGCAAATAGAGATGTCTTAATCTTGTCACCCTTGTTAGGAGGGTCTAGGTGTGTCTCCCAATGCCCTTCATTGTTCTCTGCAAGCCTTTTCTCTGATTGGTTTGGCTCAAACAGAGACTGGAGGAGTGTCTTTCATGAGTCAGACAGGCTAGATACTGTGCCCTGGTTCCCCAAAACACAGAGCTGGCTGGTATCAAGTCCCCCGTTGATGGGGTACTTGCACTGAGTGAGTATCCCCATCGCATCCTTAACGCCGTGGTACGGGTCTGATCTTCCATCCATTGCAGCTGCTGCATCGTCGTTGTATCCAACAAACCAGCAGAATCAGACCAATTGCTAGTATAATTTGGAAACCAGTGATCACCAAATGGGGTGAAGCATGAGATTTAAAGACCTGTTGCACTGGGGCTCCACCCAAGCAAAGTCTCCCACCAAGAGTGATGGCCTGTGTTTTTACCTTAATGGCAATGAGACCCATTCCCAGTGAAATGGGAGAAACCTCCTTGTAGAGCTCAGGATAGGCATTTAACTGTTGTACAGTCCATATAGGCACAGTAAATGTAATATCACAACCAACAATGATGGTTATATTATAGAAACAGCGATTAGCATAAGGCCCCATGGGTTGGACCCAGTGCCCATTAATCAACACAATATTACATCTTGTCCTTACACACATACCTGCTTTGCCAACATAGACAATAACAGACCCTTCTGCGTGGATAACATTGAAGGAAGAGTGAGAATATTCCCAGGTTACCCATTCATCCCAATCCTTATGGCTAGTTTCAATCAGGAGAGCACATGCAGGTGCAATGTGAGAGCTATTCATGCCCTTTAAGTGGATTTGACCCTCCTTCAGAGAAGTCTGAGGTGGAAGAACCAAATGTTCTTGTTGATCCAATTTTAACACCTGGGGTCCTGAAACTGGGGCTCTTAAATGTCAGAAGGGAGCACAGTTTGTGATCAGAGGTTGGAATTTAAAGCTGTTTTTGTTGTTGGCCCAAATCCACTCTGTACAAACCAGGCTCATGAAATCTCTCTGAAATGGCAATGTGCCTATAAATTTACACCAAATTGCTGGCATGAGCTTGTCACAATGTGTGTCCTTTAATGGAACTGTCAGTCTGGGGACCTTGCTGAATCAAGTCATGTGCAGCTAAAATCCAGTTCAGCAGTTTACGAGGAACCATGTGATATTCTTGCCTGCTGGTGTGATCAGAGACAGCTGCAGTTCCTCTCCAGGTAACGGAGGTGTCTGAGTTCCAATGGCAATGATGACACGTAGGGGCATGGTTGTTCCCCAAACAGCAGAGGAAACCAGGGCTACCCTGCCTTTCACCACCCAGGAGGCTGTCACTGAGTGTGTTTGTCTCCTTCGAACTGATAGTGACGCTGCAGGGCCAGGGGGTTGCTCCCATTCCCACAGAATCCATGCATGTGGCACAGCAATTTAGCTTCCTGGGCTCCAGCTGGCAAGCACCTCCAGAGGCTCAGAGGGGTCACAGGTACAGCATAGAGCCTGGACAGCATCAGACTCCAGACACTTATGAACAGCAGGGTGCTGGCACACCAGTGGGATGTCATGGCTCATGGACGGGCCCTGTGAGGGGCAGAGAGAGAGAAAAACTTCCCACACTCCCCGTATATATTGGGAGAATCTGGGATCAATATTACAGAGTGATCATGAAGCGGTGACCTACGTGAGGTGGGCATAATAAGTCAAGGATTTTCTGGCCTTTTGCTGTCTTAACATCAGGGTAGGCACTGACCAGCCCACTTGATGCTTATTTTCCAATGGCCCAAAGCCGTTCCTTCTTGCTGGCCAAGATGGGTGGCCAACAGGATGGAAGACAGGGTCAGGTGGTTTATCCTTCCATACTTTGAGCTGTGAAGAATGAAACCATTTTCGCCAGGGTTTCCCATTTTTCATTCAGGATTTCTCCCTGACACACACTGGGGCTGGCCCGATTCACCAAGAGCAGCGGCCATCCCAGGTGCATGTAAAGAACTGCTTAGCAGTGACAGAGGCGGTGTGGGTTTTAATAGGGATGGCTTCCACCTGGATCTTTCTCAAACAAAGTCAGTGGATTTATACACAGTTGAGGAACTGTGACAGCTAGAAACAGGGCCGCCCAGAGGATTCAGGAGCCTGGGGCAGGGCCGGGTCTTTGGCGGCAATTCAGCAGCGGGTCTCTCTCGGAGGAAGGACCTGCCGCCAAATGCAGGCGAAGAATGAAGTGGTGGCAGTAGAGCAGCCTAAGTACAGCCGATCGCGGCTTTTTCTTTCTTTTTTTTTTTGGCCCCGCCGCTTGTGGCGCTCGTACTCACCGGCTGGCGCTCTGAGGCTTTGGCAGCACTTCAGCAGCAGGTTCTTCACTTGCTCCGAGTCTCGCGTCACTGAAGGACCCGCTGCGAAGACCCGGAGCGAGTAAAGGGCCCACTGCCAAAAACCCAGAGCAGCTCGCGGGGCCTGCAGGGTGTCGGGGCCTGGGGCAAATTGCCCCACTTGCCCCCACTCTGGGTGGCCGTGGCTAGAAACTGAACCAAATTTCTCAGCACCTACACTCTTGCTTGCTACAGGCAATGATTCATTCTGAGCTAACTCAGTCAACTCACTTCCACACCCTTCAGTTGCAGCAAACTGCTTGCAAAGCTACATGAGGTTTTAGTCCTTCAGGAGCAATTTTAGGCAACAATTCATTTCCCCCAGAAATGTTGTCCTTTCCCTTTTCAGCTAGGGGTTGCTCTAGAGAAACATCTTCCTGAGCATCTTTCTGGGTTTCAGCTGAATCCAGAACAACTTCTGAGACAACAGACATATCCTCCATCAGCATAAGCTGAGAGCATGGGTGGCAATTTTCTAGAAATTTTGGTGGTGCCCAGAACCCGCCGCCCAACTCTGCCCCCCCCAAACTCTGCCTCCCACCTGCCTAAGGCTTTGGGAGGAGGTTTGGGAGGTGTGAGTGCAGATCAGGGCTGGGGATTAGGGTACAGAAGGGTGCAGGGGGCAGGCTTTGGGATGGAGTTTGGGTGCTGGGTGCAGGCTCTGGGCTGGGGCAGGGAGTGGGTATGCAGGAGGGGGGAGGGGTGCAGGCTTTGGGATGCAGTTTTGGTGCAGGCTGGGGGTGGGGACGTAGGAAGGGGGAGGGTGCCCCTCTGGGAGGAGTTTGGGGATAGGAGGGAGTGCAGGGGTGAGGGCTGTGGGGCTGAGGATGAGGATTCATGATGCAGGAGGGGCTCAGGGCTGGGGCTGAGGATTAGGGTGCGGGGATGAGGCTGGGGCTGAGGATTAGGGTGCGGGGGGATGAGGGCTCTGGCTGGGGATGAGAATTAGGGCGTGGGGGGCTGAGGTCTCTGTCTGTGGATGAGGATTTGGGTGTGTGTATGTGTGTGTATCTATCTATCTATCTAGTTTCTTGTCTGGTGAAAAAAATTCCTGGAACCTAACCCCACCCATTTATATTAATTCTTCTGGGAAATTGGATTTGCTTAACAACGTTTCACTTCAAGTCATATTTTCAGGAATGTAACTACAATGTTAGCGAGGAATTACTGTACTGCAATGTTGCAGTAGCGAAACATGGGTGCTGACAGAGGAGCAGGAACTGTCTGGAGGGTGATGGAAAGAAGAATTCTGGGAATTTCAATCCACCACAAAGTCCCCAATGAAGAGATCAGACAGCAGAGTGGAGTGCTGGGCATTGTTGTTGAGAGCATGCATAGTAGAATCGATAGGCCTGGCATATAGTGAGGCTCACTGACAATCGATGGACTGCAGCTGCACTCGGCCAAACTCAAAGAGATGGGAAGATGTTATCATGAAAAGACATGGCGCACATGGGAAGGAAGGCCATGATAGGAGAAGAATGGAAGGCGTGTTGTGATCGGCGCAAATGAGGCAACGGCTGAAGGACTGATCGATCAAGGTGAATTTCTAGTAATAAATAGTCTCAAAAATGTGCTTTGGAAATTTAATGAAACATTGATATACAGAAGGAATACTGCTAATGTAATGTGTGGTTTGGTACTTAACTGAATTTCTATTCAATTTTATTTCAAACAAGTTTCTTCACAATTATTTACAGAACATTGTACAACAATCACCTATATTAACAACATGTTGAGAAATAAAAATGGATCTGTCCATTCATTCAACACAGCTTTACTGACATAGTTATCAGTAAATGTTTAACAACAAGATGTGTAAAAATGATTTCGTGTTGAAAGTATTATACAAATTATTTTGACAAAATAGTGAGCATATAGTTTTCATACCCCTCTAAGAATTCCTTCCACTGCCCTCTACCCATCAAGATGGGTTTTGTCCCATTAACAGTGCCCTGAGAGGAGATTTGACCAATCAGGGTGAGTTGTGGGGTAGGGTGAGCCGTCCGTAAGTGGGTCGTGTGACCCCTCTAAGAACTTCTCCCACCATCCTCTACCAATAAGGAAGGGTTTCAGCTGCTTGGGACCACCCCAAGAGGAGATTAGACCAATCAAGGCAAGTTCTGGGGTGGAGTGAGCCATCTGGAAGTGGGTTGTGTGACCCCTCTAAGAACTCCACCTACTTCCCTCTACCAATCAGGATGGGGTTCACCCCGATAGGACCACCATGAGAGGAGATTTGACCAATCAGAGTGAGTGCTGGGGCGGGGTGACCTGTTCGGAAGTGGGTCGTGTGACCCCTCTAAGAACTCCTCCCAACGCCCTCTGCCAATCAGAGAGCAGCATCATTGCCCCATAAGTCCCAGCTTTGGGCAGAGGAGGCCATCTCTGACCAAGGACACGTGTTTTAGAAGTTGTGGAAAGGCTGCTGAGAGGAAACATGGACTCCTTTACCATCCCTTTGAGAACTTTGGACTTTGTTTTAGCTCCGAGCACCTTTGGAATTGTGTGGAGAAAGCGCTACCTCGGTGACAGTTCCAAGGAGGACCCTTTGACTCAACGTTGATGGATCGTTGGAATCCGACCCGAAAACTTTGTTAGGCATCCCAATTAGTGTGAAGGCCTCTCATTGTCCACCCCCTCGAGGTGGAAGGCGATCATGGCTTGAAGTCACCGGCAGACAAGGAGAATGGAAAGAGCGTCGCTCGGTTAAATGAATGATTAAGCGACGGTCAAGGATGGGCTGTAATGGGGCTAGGAAAGAGCGGTTACTCACCATTGTAACTGTTGTTCTTCGAGAGGTGGTGCTCAGATCCAGTCCATGTCGGTGTGTGCGTGCCGCGTGCATGTTCGTCAGAAGACTTTTACCCTAGCAACTCAGTGGGTCGGCTGGGCGCCCCCTGGAGTGGCGCCACCATGGCGCCGGATAGATACACCAGCCGACCCACCCACTCCTCAGTTCCTTCTTGCGGCCACTCCAACAGTGGGAAGGAGGGTGGGTGTGGAATGGATATGAGCAACACATCTCGAAGAACAACAGTTACAACGGTGAGTAACCGTCTTTTCTTCTTTGGTGATTGCTCATATCCATTCCATGTAGTGATTCCCAAGCCTTACGTGGCGGTGGGGTCGGAGTGAGATGTTGCAGAATGCAAACTGCTGAGCCAAAGGCTGCATGATCTCTGGACAGTTAGACCAAAGAGGCAAAGGTCGGTTCGAGGACCAGGTAGTAGCACAACATAGCCCCTGGAAGGGTATGTGAGTCAGGAAGGCAGCAGAAGAAGCCTGAGCCCTTTCCAAACGAGCAGTAAGGTGGCTCGATGGAACCTGGGCCAAGTCACAGGAGGTGCAAATGCATGGCGTCATCCAAGATGAAAACCTCTGGGAGGAGACAGGTAGGCCCTTCATCCGGTCTGCCAAGACAACGAAGAGTTGGGGCGTCTGAAAGGGCTTGTCCGCTTGACATAAAGCGGCGCCCTACGGCGTCTAGGGAGGGCAAATGTGCTCCTTCGCGATGAATGTGGCCGGAAGAAGACCGGAAGGAAGATATCCTGGATGATAGGAAGGTCAACAGCACCTTAGGGAGGAAGGCCGGACGTGGTCACAACCGCACCTTGTCCTTGCGAAACATAGTGCACCGTGGGTCCACTGTGAGCCTGAAGCTTGGAGACTTGTCTGGCGATGCAAGGCTACAAGGAAAAACTCTCTCTCAGGACAGGTATCTCAGCGAGCATGTTGTCAGTGGCTCGAATGGGGCAGGCATAAGACTGCTTATAACCAGGTTGAAGACCCAGGTTTGGCGGGGCGGCAAAACTGGGGGTATAAATGCCCCAAGCCCTTGAGGCCCTTAATGATGAATCGCGCCAGGCGCTGATGTTTGAAAGATCAGAGGTAATCCAAGATGAAATGTATCGGAACCTCGGTGGGAGAAACATTGTGTTTCGTAGCAGCAAGAGAAACACTTCCAGTTGGCCAGATACGTTAACCAAGTGGAAGGCTTCCTACCACCCAGGAGAATCCTGTAGAACCGAGGCAGAGCAATGTGACTCCGATCGGTTTAGACCTGCAGCAGTCATGCTGTGATATGCAGGGATTGCTAGTCTGGGTGGTGAAGTTTGCCGTGATCCTGCGTTATGAGCTCTGGGCAAAGAGGCAGGGAATAGGGTTGGCTATCGACAAGTCTAGTAACATGGTGTACCAGTGCTGCCTAGGCCACGCCGGGGCGATCACGATAGCGTGCGCTCTGTCCCTGCAGAGTTTTAGCAGGACCCTGTGAACCAGCGGGCACGGTGGGAAAGCGTGCAGCAGAGGGCTCGCCCACGGCATCAGAAAAGCAGCCAAGATCGAGCCGGGAGAGGCCTTGGAATGAGCAGAACTTCCCTCTTGTTCCGTTCTACGCAAGGCGAAGAGGACTATGCGGGAAAACCCACTTCGGAAGCGGAATGGATAAGATCGGAGGAATCAACCACTTGAGAGACAGGAAGGATCTGCTGAGGCGATCAGCCAGAGTGCTCCGGACCACTGGGAGAAAGGGCGGTACCAGGTCCATCAATTGGGCTGTGCAGGAGTCCCGGAGCTGGATAGCTCCTGCAAAGAGGGAGGACCGTGCTCCTCCGTGCTTGTTTATGCAGCGTGTCCGTTGTGTTGTTTGTGAACACCGAGACACAACAGCCTTGCAGGTGCTGCTGAAGCGTCTGTTACACAAGGCAGATTGCTCTCAACTCCCGGACATTGATGTGCAAGGCCAGCTGGTGAGCCAATCGAAGGCCTTAAGTGTGAAACTGACCCAAGTAAGCACCCCAGCCGAGAGATGGGCGTCCATCATGAGGACACCGAGGGTGAGGTGGATGGAACAGCATCCCTGCACACATCAGGGAGGCGTCGACCCCAGTCGAGGAGCCTAGGGCGCTCGGGGATCGAGGCGACCATGACCATGTCACCTTTGGCGGGTGGTACACTGAGGTGAGTCACGATTAAAGTGTGCGGAGCGCAGCCTGGCATGTTTGGTTCTGAGCGTGCAGGCAGCCATGTGACCCAGGAAACCTAGGCAAGTTCAAGCCACAGTTGTCAGGAAGGTCCATAGACCTTGTACAATGGTTACCATCGCGTGAAACCAAGGCGTAGGTAAGCAGGCTGTGCGATACTGGAGTCAGGGTGGCCCCAGTTAAGTCTATTCCTGTGTGGGAATCAGGTGGATTCCTCTTTATGGATCATCAGGCCTGAATGCAGGAATAGGACCTTGTCGACACCCACATGAGTGGTAACTTGGGCCCGGTGGTCCCTGGAATGAGCCAATCGTCTAGATATAGAGCGTGTATCCGGCGGTGGCGGAGAGGTGGCGACTACAGCCAGACACTGTGGATACACATGGGCTGTATAGAGGCCAGCCGGGAGGACCGTAAACTGGAAATGACGGTTGGCCACAAACCGGAGTACCTTCTGTGTGGAGGATAAGTGGCGGCGTGAAAATATGCACCCGTTATATCGAGGCGGAATACCCGTCTCCGGGATGCAAGGATGAGATAGCGGTCCCATGGACACCATGCGGAACTCCAGGTCTATCATGAACTTGGTGAGCTCCGCAGGTCTAGGGTAGGTCTGAGACCTCCCTTGGCCTTGAGGATCAGGAATCGGAGGACTAGAACCCTTTGCCCCATTCGTCCTTAGGACCTCCTCTATAGCTCCGATGGTGAGGAGGCGTCCGCCACGTCTTGCAAAAGGTGGTTGTGAGAGGAGTGCCTAAGATGGATGAGGAGGATAGGCTTTTGCCCGATTGGTGGTTAGGAGGACCTGATTTTGGCCTTTGGGGTCCCGACCAACGCCTACGATTGCCTCAGCGGCGCCTGCTGGCAAAGCCCTGTCTTTGTCTAGGCGCAGGGTAAGGGCAGTGAGGCTGGGCGGAAAGGTCGGCGGTGAGACATCGGTATGCATATGCCGAGAGGAGTGCATAGTGACCTTGCTGTCCTTTGGCCTTGCAGCCTAGGGTCAGCTGTGAGAACAGGCCTTTGTCATTGAAGGACAAGTCCTGTATAGTGTGCAGCAGCTGCGAGGAGGCTCGATAACTGGAGCCATGAAATGTGCCTCGTGGCCACACCGAGGCCAGAGTCGTGGCTGCGAGTCAGCTACATCCAACAAGGCCTGGAGGAAGCTCTCACCACTTTTGTTCCATTTTCCAGGAGGGCATCAAACCCCTGACAGAAGTTCAGAGAAACCGACTCTGTAAAGTCTCCCAGCGCCGCCCATAATAGCAGCTGAGCAGGGCTTGCTGGTTTGCAAGGCGAAGTTGTAGGGCGCCTGCCGAGTACATCTTATGGCCCAGGAGTCCATTTGCCTAGCCTCCTTGAATTTAGGGGCTGGTACCTGTCGGCCATGGCGTTGCATGTTATTGATGGACTAAGTGGCAGGGAGCAGGGAAGAGCGTACCTATAGGTACCCGTCACCCCTGGAGGATACCATGCACACGCATTCGACTCCCGAGCCCACGGGCGGGATAGTGACCACTTGGAGATTCATAGTAGACACCACTCGTCTCGGGAGGTCTGATGGGCCCCAAGCCGATTAGGGGAGGCCGAAGAATGCGCTCCTGCCAGCGCCTCATGTGGGGAGGAGGAAGAAGAAAGGCCAGGGACAAGTGGGTCCTGTGTGGGCTCACGCTCCTGGGCGACCTCCTGATCCGGTGGGATGTGGGAATCCGGTGGCTGAACTGGGCTTCCTCCATACCGGTCGGAGGGGCGGCCAACCGTCGCCTCTGGCACCCAGTGCTCTGACAGAACAGGCGAGATCGGATCACAGGTAGGCCCTTGGCCTGGCGGCACGCCCGAGACATACAGGGTAGCCACTGATGGGGGTTAGGGTCCTGGCCCTGGGGCATGTGGGAGACTCTGGTATGCACACCCGAATGGATGGCCATGTAGGAGCTAAAGCCCTGGGCATAGTCTACCTCTCTAGCTGATGTCGTCTCAGCGGTACCGGGGATCGGTGCCGGGAGGCATACTGGTATCGGGGCGAAAATGGGACCTGCGACCGGAGGCGGTGCCAGGAGGTCGACCGAAATCTCGAGCTGGATGCGGGAGTGGCTACGGGAGTCCAGAGCCTGGAGGCGGTGCCAGGAGCTGGATCGGCACCGAGTGTGCCAGGTCGGCGAGCGGGGCGCTGATCGGTGCCACGAGTGCGACCAGTACTGAAATGGAGAAGCGGTGCCAGGACCGTGAGCAGTGCCGGCACCTGGCTTGGCGGCGGGACCGAGAACATCTGCGGGACGCGATCGTGAGCGCTGCTGCTCTGAGGTGCGGCGCGGGGTGGTCTGAGCAAGGCAGGCTTGCGATCGACAATATAACCCGCGGCGGTACCAGACTCGACAGCTCTTGCATGGCGGAGTGAGCGGTGCGATACGTCGGTGCCGCAGCAGGTATAGGTGCGGGCAGTGCAACAGGAAGCGCTCGGGCTGCGGGCAAGCGGCTCTGGCGCAGCTTAATAGCGAGCTCGACCACGGTTCGTGCGAGGAGCTTTCCAGCACGGACTCGGCGGCTCTTGCATGGCGGAGTTAGCGGTGTGGATATTGTCGGTGCGCGGCGAACGCCGGTGCGGGCGATCCGACTTAGCATAGCACTCGGGCTGCGGGCAAGCGGCTCGGGCGCAGCAAGAATCTTGTGCCTCTTCATACTCCAGGAGAGGATCCATGCCGAGTGGGCGTCGGAGCCAGCGGCGGCGGTGCGAAGGCCTCGGCAGTACCAGCGATCGGTGCGAGGCGCTCCTTGAAGACTAACCAGCGCTCGGTGCCGAGGCGGAGGGCAGAGCTGCCTCCCTCAGGAGCTGCTTGAGCGAAAGTCCGCTCCCCTTTTGTTCTCGGATTAAAGGCCTTACAAAGCGGCGCTTATCTGTTAGGTGAGATTCCTCAAGGTACTTGGGAGAGGATCTCTTGTCGGCATCGGCTTGTGGCGGCCGAGCATTGTAAAACCCTGTGGACTGGGCATCGTACCCGGCACCGGGTGTGGGAAGGGATAATCCCGAACCCCTCTGAATTAAATACTCTAACTATACAACTATAGAAATCTGAACTATAATTAGAGAGAAACTATGAGTAGCTAGGGAAGTGGAGGTCAGCTAAGCCGCGCTCCACTGTTCCAACGACCGACACGGGCGGTAGAAGGAACTGAGGAGTGGGTGGGTCGGCTGGTGTATATATCCGGTGCCATGGTGGCGCCACTCCAGGCGCCAGCCGACCCACTGAGTTGCTAGTGTAAAAGTCTTCCGACGAGCGTGCCGCGGCGCGCATACACACCTACATGGAATGGATATGAGCAATCACTCGAAGAAGAACCAGGGATTGCATAAATTAACAACAAGCAGTAGGGTGCTTACACTGTTTCTTTACTGAAAATCTCTCAACAGCTTGTGATGCCTTTCTAGAGGCCTCTGAGAACTTACACATCGGTAGCCCTGTGGGAAAAAATATATCGTGCCTCAGCTGTTTTTGCTCATGCCTGAGACACAGATCTCAAGAGGAAAATCTGGAAAAGGACAAAATGGAAGAATGAATTGTAGTGAGATGAGGCCTGAGGCCTGATCTGAAGTAAGGGTCAAGATGTTGCTAAGCAAATTTAGGCTGTGAGCCAGAGGCAGGCCCTGCTCACAGAAATTGGCAAAGAGGGCTGCTAGAGAGGAAGGGTTTCAGCTGCTGTGTACAGATGTAGTCTCCTCACCTCAAAAAGATATTCTAGCACTAGAAAGGTTCAGAAAAGGGCAACTAAAATGATCAGGGGTTTGGAGAGGGTCCCATAGGAGGAGAGATTAAAGAGGCTAGGACTCTTCAGCTTGGAAAAGAGGAGACTAAGGTGGGATATGATAGAGGTATATAAAATCATGAGTGATGTTGAGAAAGTGGAAAAGTTATTTACTTAGTCCCATAATACAAGAACTAGGGGGTCACCAAATGAAATTAATAGGCAGCAGGTTTAAAACAAATAAAGGAAGTTCTTCTTCACATGGCGCACAGTCAACTTGTGGAACTCCTTACTTGGGGAGGTTGTGAAGGCTAAGACTATAACAGCGTTTAAAGAGAACTGGATGAATTCATGGAGGTTAAGTCAGTAATGGCTATTAGCTAGGATGGGTAAGGAATGGTGTCCCTAGCCTCTGTTCGTCAGAGGATGGAGATGGATGGCAGGAGAGAGATCGCTTGATTATTGCTTGTTAGGTTCACTCCCTCTGGGGCACCTGGTACTGGCCACTGTTGGTAGACAGATACTGGGCTAGATGGACCTTTGGTCTGACCCGGTACGGCCGTTCTTATGTTCTTAGGGCGTATGCCAAAACAGCACCAGAACAGCTGGAGTGCGAACACATCCCACACAGATAACAAGGAACAGGCAGACCCAGCCTAATGACAGTATAAAGCAAAATATGATGAATAGACAATAGGAAAGGATAATATGATGGACAGACTGTATGATGGACAGATTTGTTGAAACGACCTGTGCCAGGAGAAAGGCAGTAATGCGCCAAGGGGCTGCACCTCAATGCGTCAGGAGTGATGAGTAATCTGTTCTGCACCTGTGTATAAGAATACGTACCGGAGAGCACATCTTTGTCCAGCCTAGGGTGCAGTGGAAAGCCCCACCACTGACTGAGCTGTGTCCATTGCAGGGAGCATCACACCAGTAGCTACTGACAACAGGAACCAGCTCAGACTCCCTTATGGTAGAGTCATGGCATCCATTTTACAGGCGGCGCCACAGGTTGTGTTAAAGCAGGCGATTAATAAAACTTATTTAAATGTGTCAATCTGAATGTGTCCCCGCTCCATACTTGTGTGAGTAAAACATGGTACATGACATGGATATAAATTGGCAGTCGGGAAGTTTAGGCTTGAAATTAGGCGAAGGTTTCTAACCATCAGGGAGTGAAATTCTGGAACAGCCTACCGAGGAAACAGTGGGGCGAAGGACCTCTCTGGCTTTAAGTTTAAGCTTGATAAGTTTATGGAGGAATGGTTTGATAGGATAACACTATTTAGTCAATAGGTCAATAACGTGCCGCCACTGGTAATTAGTACTGAGGTCAATGTTGGGATATTGAAAGTCTTTTCCCAGTGTCTGGCTGGAGAGTCTTGCCCGCATGCTCGGGGTTCAGCTGATCGCCATATTTGGGGTTGGGAAGGAATTTTCCTCCAGGGTAGATTGGCAGTGGCCCTGGAGGTTTCACCTTCCTCCGCAGCATGGGGCAGGGTCGCTTGCTGGAGGATTACCTGCTACTTGAAGTCTTTAAACCAGGATTTGGGGACTGCAAGAGTTGAGTCAAGGAGAGAATTATTTCAAGAGTGGTTGGGTCAGCTTTTGTGGCCTGCATTTTGCGGGAGGTCAGACTAGATGATCATAATGGTCCCTTCTGATCTTAAGTTCTATGATTCTATGTCTCCACAGATGGCTCTGTTAAATAACTATATTACACCCCCCCGGAAGTTGGGAGCTTTAGTGGGGTGACCCCTACCATAAGGAAGTCCATTTTGTCCTTTTCCAGATTTCCCTCTTGAGATCGGTGTCTCAGACATGAGCAAAAACAGCTGATGCATGATAGACTTACTCCCACAGGGCTACCGGCGTGTGCGTTCTCAAAGGCCTCTAGAAGGCATCTGTGACAGGTGGGATCACAGAAACCCCCTGGGAGCTGCCACCTGATGTGCCCAGACTACTGCTACCCCTGCTTTCCCTGCCAGCTCAGGACCCCAGCACCCTGTCTTGCTGAGCCAGACACTCCCGTCTGCTCCAACACAGACCCAGGGTCTGAATTACTTGCCCCAAGCTGCAGGTTTACCTGAAAGCAGCTAACAGAAGTGTTCCTGTCTTTAACACTCAGATGCCCAGCTCCCAATGGGGTCTAAATCCAAATAAATCCATTTTACCCTGTATACAGCTTAAAATGCAAATCTATATCTAATCAAACTGAATACAGATAAGATCCCCACCAGTTCCACAATGCTCCTTTGACAGACTAATCTCCTTTTAGCCTGGGTCCAGCAATCACTCACACCTCCTGCAGTCACTGTCCTTTGTTCCCATTTCTTTCGGGTATCCTGGGGTGGGGGTGGAGGCTCTCTCTTTAGCCAGCTGAAGACAAAATGGAGGGCTCTCCCAGGGGTTTAAATAGACTTTCTCTTGGTGGTGGAGATCCTCCTCACTCCTGTGCCAGTCCAGCTCCAAGATGGAGATTTGGAGTCACCTGGGCAACTCACATGTCCATGCATGACTCACAGTTTTTACAGGGAGCATCCATTGTTTACATGCTACCTTGAACTTCCTCAAGTAGACTTCTTATGTGGATTGGAGCATTCCAAGATCCATTGTCCTTTCAGTGTTTCTTGATTAGGTACTTAATTTCCCCAGGAACTGACCAAATGCTCTACTAAGGTTATTTAGAAATCAAGCCGGTACACAGCCAACATTCATAACTTTGAATACAAAAATGATACATGCATACGAATAGGATTAATACATTCAGTAGATCATAACCTTTATGGAGATATGTTACATGGCATATGTAGCAGAAAACACATTCTAAGCATATTTCCATAGAGCCTTATGGGAGGCACCTCACACCCTCCCCCTGAGCTTACTGCCAGAGACTTGGACACTGTCCATGGCGGAGGCAGTACATGTAAAATCCCTGTTTGTTTTTGGTCACACTCCTTTCAAGTACCTTTAAACCATATGATGTCATTCCTAAGGGTCCTAGCCAGTTTTGGGGTCCTGGTCCTCAGATGCCAGAAAACAGGTTGGGATGTAGTATTGTTAACAGAGCATGAACAGCGATATCTGTTACAGCGGAGCGTTTTGGCAATTAGCCACCAATGCCATGAGGCAGTGTGCCTCAGTTTCCCCTTCTACACAGCAGCATGGGGCTGTTATGCTTTTGCTGCTGTTCCAAGCTTCCAGACTGTTTACAGGCGTAGGCTGAAAAGTAACTTGCTTGTGGGGCTCTCCTGTCACCATCCCTAGCATGTACAACAGTTTCTTCCACAAAGCAGGTATGTCCCACATCTTTAAAGGGTTTAACACTAGTACGAATTCCTTTGTTTTATCCCATAGGTGAATTAGCAAAAGACACAAGGTTAACAGCAAATCTACGGTGGACAGGCCGTTCACTCAGTTTGACTCCTTTAGTGTCTGTGCATTTTCCCAACTCTGTGTAGCCTCTGGTAGGCACTCTGCCTCTTTGGAGAAGGCTTTTAATTCAGGCATGTGGTTGAGCCTTTGGCAAGGAGAGGGTGCACTGCCACCATGCCTGCCCTCGGCCCCTCCCTCTGGAATGTCTCTGGGCTGGACCGCACTCCCTTGTGAAGTGCCACCCATGCAGAGATTCCCCACCACCCCCATCTTGGAGAGAGAGTTTTATCTCTTACAGGTGCAGCAAGAACACCACCTTTCAATGGGGGGCTCTGGACCCCTTGGGCACCCCACTTTCTGTTCCCAACAGGCCAGCTGGATGGACTCCCCCGTTCAGGAGATCTGACCCTCAGGTTTCCCTTACAACATGAACCATAGGAGAAGGGGCTGGCATTTTAAATGCAAACTTTTCACCCTCCTCCTGGGAAAGTCCCTTCCCACAAAAGGTGGGCGGACTCTCTGCCCCCCCTTCCATCTGGGCTTCCCTCTCTGGGCTCCCCTCTGGGTCAGACACTCCTGTGTCCCCTGAAAGGGAAGGTGACCCTGGTCCAACTGTGGGCTCACAGCTACCAGCTATGGCAGACTTTTCACTGGCCAGCAAAATTTCCCCCTTTTCACTCAGGTTGGGTTTGCTTCCAGCTACAGCGATCTGGGGGTCTGTTTCACCACTGTGGTCACTGGGACCCCAACTCCCCTTTGGGACACACGTCTCTATGCACCCCAGGGCAGGCCTGCCCTCTGCTGACCTGCAATTTCCTGGCAGTCAGCAGCTGTGACCCCTGTTACAAGGTGGTTCCTCCCCTCCTGGGGAGATGATTGCAGGACAGGAGCTGCCTTCATCCAGCCCCTCCCTCTGGAACTTTCCTTGAGCCCGGGACTACAGAAACTGGCCACAACCATCCCTGCCCCCAAAGCTGCATTCTTTACTGCTGCAGAGGAATCTATGAGACACCCTCCTATTCCCCAGCAGTCCATGTGACTTCACCCGCACCGACCCGACTGCTAACCAGCCCTGGGACAGATTCTGCCACACTAAAGAAATCGTTTCCCAATAGAAAGCGGTGCAAAATTGTGTGCCACCATTGCAACAGTCAGTTCAGCCTGCAAATCCTTAGTTTGCATGTGTACTTTAGCTAAAGGTGCAAAGACTTTGTAACCCTAACAGCTCTAATTCTGCCATTTTACCTGGCAGCAGATCCTTCTTCTGGATAAGGTCCCTCCTGACCACAGAAATCTCAGCACCTGTGTCCCTCAGTCCAGAAGCACTGCACCATTCATTTTAACAGCATGCATATGCTCATTGTAGTTGTGTGGAAGCAAGCTTTACAAATCCTGTGTGGAAAGAGGCCACAGCCTGGCTCTGAAGCCACAGCTTCATGTGTTACTTGTTGCTTGTTTCTACTCAGAAAGGACACTTAGTCCTCAGGTGCTCAGTTGACTTACAATCCTAGCACCTCTTGGGCTCCTCTGCTTGCACAGGAAATTTGGGACGAGTTCAGGGGTGGGAGGTTCCCCAGCCTCCTTTTCCCAGGGTAAAGCAGTGATTCTGCTTTCCCCCAACCCTGTACCCCTCTCCCAGTGGTTTATGTTTGATTGCAGCTTGTGCTTGCTCATAAGAGTCTGCATACCCAGCTAATTCACCCACTGCATTTACCTTTTTGTCCCACAAATACTGTTTTACATCTTCCCTGCCCATATTCAGGAAGTGTTCCTGAGTAACCAGATCACACATCCCTTGGAAGCTTGTAATGCCCTTCCCCCACACCCACTTGTCTACCAAATCTCTCATTTCATTGGCATAAACCACATTACTCAATCCAGATCCCCTCTTAAGACTCCTGAATTTCACCCTGTAGGTTTCAGGTGTAATCTGAAACTCTTTCAAAACCAGATCCTTAAATTTACTGTAGTTTGAAGCATCATCAATAGGCATCTTACTGAATATGTCCAGAGCTCTACCAGTCCATTTTGCTATCAATGTGGTCATCTTTTGATCTTCAGGGATGGCATGCAGGGTGCCCAGTCTCTTGAAGGTGATGAAATATTCAGCGATCTCGCTGGATTCCTCATACTGTGGACACAGTTGCTCCCATTATGAATTTTTGGGAAGTGGAGCCAGCAGGTGGAGGTTTTGTCTCTTTGACTCCGTTACAGCCAGTTCATGCTTCTGGGCCTTTCTCTGGGTCTGCATAGCTCTCTCGTGGGCAGCCTCTTCCTGGCTTTCTACCTCCATCCTTGCTGTCTCTGCCTCCATAGCTCTCTTGTGGGAAGCTGCTTCTGCCTCCACCCTTGCTGTCTCTGCCTCCATAGCTCTCTCGTGGGCAGCCTCCTCCCTCTCCATTAGTCTTTTATGTTCATTTTCTTTCTCTTTTGCTTCCAGTCTAGCCAACTCTAGTTTGTTAGCTGCTTCCTGCTAGTCATTTTCCTGCTTTCTTCTTCTGGGCCACATCCCCTCTGCAGTTCACTGAAAGTGGGATGCACTCAGCTCAGGGGATTCTTCGTTAACAGAGACTTTCACAGTGCCCAGTGTTCAGCCTTTCTGGGCAATTTGCACCCTGTGCAGTTTTAGCATCTTCAGAGCTTGTCTCTTACTTATTTTGCTTCCTTTTCTGTCCCTACTTCCCTTACCCAAAATAAGCAAATAGAAAATAACAAACCAGTAACCACTTGGTCTGTTCTTCAGCCACCGACCACACTCAAAACTCACTTAAAATCACTACCAGTACCTCAAAGCAATCAGATGTGCACAGATTCTGCTGACTACGCCACTGTGACAGGCTGGATCACAGAAACCTCCTGGGAGCTGCCACCTGATGTTCCCAAACTACTTCAAGCCCTGCTTTCCCTGCCAGCTCCCTGTCTTGCTGAGCCAGACACTCCCGGCTGCTCCAACACAGACCCAGGGTCTGAATTACTTGCCCCAAAGCTGCAGGTTTACCTGAAAGCAGCTAACAGAAGTGTTCCTATCTTTAAACTCAGATGCCCAACTCCCAATGGGGTCTAAACCCAAATAAATCCCCTTTACCCTGTATAAAGCATACAGGATAAACTCATCAATTGTTTGCCCTCTATAACTCTGATAGAGACATAGGCACAGTTGTTTGCTCCCCCAGGTATTAATACATACTCTGAGTTAATTAATAAGTAAATAGTGATTTTATTAAAGACAGAAAGTAGGATTTAAGTGGATGCATGTAGTAAAAGACAGAACAAAGTAAGTCACCAAGCAAAATAAAAGAAAATGTGCAAATCTATATCTAATCAAACTGAATACAGATAAGATCCTCACCAGTTCCACAATGCTCCCTTTTACAGACTAATCTCCTTTTAGCCTGGGTCCAGCAATCACTCACACCCCCTGCAGTCACTGTCTTTTGTTCCAATTTCTTTCAAGTATCCCAGGAGGGGAGATGGGGCTGTCTCTTTAGCCAGCTGAAGCCAAAATGGAGGAGCTCTCCTAGGGGTTTAAATAGACTTTCTCTTGGGGTGGAGACCCCTCCTCACTCCTGTGCCAAGTCCAGCTCCAAGATGGAGTTTGGAGTCACTTGGGCAAGCCACATATCCATGCATGACTCACAGTTTTTACAGGGAGCATCCATTGTTTACATGCTACCTTGAACTTCCTCAAGTAGACTTCTTATGTGGATTGGAGCATTCCAAGATCCATTGTCCTTTCAGTGTTTCTTGATTAGGTACTTAATTTCAACATTCCTTTCCCCAGGAACTGACCAAATGCTCTACTAAGGTTATTTAGAAATCAAGCCGGTACACAGCCAACATTCATAACTTTGAATACAAAATGATACATGCATACGAATAGGATTAATACATTCATTAGATCATAACCTTTACGGAGATGTGTTACATGGCATATGTAGCATAAAACACATTCTAAGCATAGTTCCATAAAACACATTCTAAGCATTATTTCCATAAAGCCTTATGGGAGGTACTGTCAAAAGCCGTATAGGAGGTACTGTCACAGCATCGTTAAGCTGTTGAGAGATTTTCAGAAAACAAACAGTGTAAGAACCCAACGGCTGAGTCAAAGGGTCTCATTGTCCACCTCGAGGGGGGTGGACAATGAGAGGCCTTCACACTAATTGGGATGCCTAACAAAGTTTTGAGTCGGATTCCAACGTATCCATCAACGTTGAGTCAAAGGGTCCTCCTTGGAACTGTCACCGGTGGCGCTTTCTCCACACAATTCCAAAGGTGCTCGGGGTCAAAACAAAGTCGAAGTTCTCATGGGGGTGGTAAAGGAGTCCATGTTTCCTCTCAGTAGCCTTTCCACAATTTCTAAAACACGTGTCCTTGGTCAGAGATGGCCTCCTCTGCCCGGAGCTGGGACTTATGGGGTAATGGTGCTGCTCTCTGATTGGCAGAGGGCGTTGGGAGGAGTTCTTAGAGGGGGTCACACGACCCACTTCCGAACAGGTCACCCCACCCAGAACTCACTCTGATTGGTCAGATCTCCTCTGAGGAGGTCCTATCAGGGTGAACCCCATCCTGATTGGTAGAGGGAAGTAGGAGGAGTTCTTAGAGGGGTCACATGACCCACATCCAGATGGGTCACTCCACCCCAGAACTTGCCTTGATTGGTCAAATCTCCTCTCGGGGTGGTCCCCAGCGGCTGAAACCCTTCCTGAGTGGTAGAGGATGGTCACGTGACACACCTTGCTTCGGTCATGTGGCATCTTGACCCTGGGATTAATACCCCCGGGCGGGACTTCTGGTGACAGGTGAGTGGGGTTCAAGGCAGGGTGAGCTGCAGCGGGTTCGCATGGGTTCGCACAAACCCGTTGTTAAATTTTAGCAGCCATTTTAGAACCGCTTGTTGGGGCTGCTAAATTTAACAAAAGTTCCCGCCCACTCCTCTCCTGCTCCGCCCCTTCTCCTCCCCTCCCCTGCTTCCCTTGAATCAGATGTTCGCGGGAAGCCTGAACAAGCAACATGGAGGCAGCCAGCAGGTAAGCTGGGGCGCGGAGGAGAAGAGGTGCGGCTGGCTCAGCAGCTCCCGGTCCCAGACCGCGGCTCCCTCCAGCCCAGCGCCCGGCCGGTCGGGCCCGCGGCTGCCGCCCGGCGGCGGGCCCGGTGCGGCCGAGTCGGGCAGCGGCGGGCCCAGTGCCGGCCCGGCCGGTCGGGCAGCGGCTCGGCGGTCGGGCCCGGTGCGGCCGGCCGGTCGGGCAGCGGCTCGTAGTCGGGCGGTGCGGCCCGGCCGGGAAGTCGGGCAGCGGCTCGCGGTCGGGCCCGGTGCGGCCGGCCGAAGTCGGGCGGCGGCGGCTCCAGCCCGGTGCCGGCCGGCCGGTCGGGGCGGCCTGGCCGAAGTCGGTCGTGGTCCTGGCAGAGTGGACCCGGTCCCCAGGCAGTGTGGTAAGGGGGCAGGGAGGGTGGGTTGTGGGGGTGGATGGGGTCAGGGCAGTCAGAGGGCAGGAACAGGGGACAGGGAAGGGGATGGGTCAGGGGTCTCGGAGTGTGTGTTAAGGAACATGAGGGGTTGGATGGGGCGGCCCACGGAGGGAAGGAGAACCCGTTGTTAAAATTTTGGAGGAGGAGGAACCCGTTGTTAAAAATTTGGCAGCTCATCACTGGTTCAAGGGGCAGAGTTTAAGGGTCAAGGGGGTGCGGTTAGGGTTTGTTTCATGGTATACTACTTATACTACTCAGGTTTACTGTACCATACAGTTTTGTCTTGTTCATTTGATCAGGTAGTTTTTGTGTGCTCAAGGAACATCTGCCTTGGTGTGTGTTGAGATTCTCCATCAAGTTCTCAGCAACAGCTTGTGTGTTTTGCTTCTTCATGCAAAGAGGAGATCTTGAACTAGATTCCATGGGTTCAATAGCTGTTTCTGCTTGGCACTGCTGAGTATCATCTACCTGCAACACAAAGAAAAAAATTCTCATGCTTTAGTGGTATTGGAGAACCTTGTTAATTACCAGCAGGAAGTGAAAGACCCATTCCAAGCGACTGAATAATATGAATTAGCAGACACACGCTAAAAGCAAGAATCTTCAGTGTTTATAGTTATCACTCTGAAAATACAACAGCGCTATGCAGAATGCTTTACAGCAACTACCTACTCCTCACCATGTTCAAGATAGAATGGGCATTATCATCCATGCTTTACAAATCACAAGTCACATAATTTAACAAGGTCTAGGCAAAGCTAAGGAGTAGTACACAGGAGTTCCTTGTCTAGTCTCTTCTTGCTCAATCACTAATCTGCAGAACTGTATTTTGAGATATGTAATTTAAGTTTAATTACTGATATTTCATAATGAATTTGTAAATGTCTATAGTTTATTCTGTAAATATGATAGCACTTGAAAAAGTTGTTTAGTCCTGAAGCATTTACATTGGCCTGCAGAGGATATCCTGTCAGGCGTATTATGAAATATTCAGGAGAATGTCATGTCATTCTAAATATTTAACATAACCTTCACAATATGTTTGTTGTGATGGTCAACACTAACTTTGTAAAACTGTTGAAAAATTTCACAATGTGTACACCTTTGGGGTTCTCTCAAATTCCAGTCCCCACTGCTATTACAATCGTCCTTGTCTCTGCACTCCTGCACTCCCCACCAAATTCTGACATGATTTTAGCATCAGTTAGCTAAAACTTCAGTAGTTATATATGTGTGCTTCATGACAATTGAAATCCTGAATGCCAAAGCTTCTGATAGTCTAGGTAATTGGCCCCAATTCTCATCCCATTTACACTGATGTGGGTCCTGTGTGAGGTGAGCATCAGGGCTTATCCTTCTAGTGCCAGCAAAAACAGAATTGTTACCAACATATATTACTGGCAAGCTAATAGGACCATTTATTATTAAGGTACCTGACTCCTCCCATTACAAGAAGACCCTGTTTTCTGCTGCTTCTAACTACAAACTTTAATTGCTTGGGCTGAAATTTTCAGGGGTGGGGACAGAGTGGAACCAACCTGATCTCCTTCTTTGAGATGGTAACAGATTTTTAGACAAAGGAAAGCAGTGGATCTAATTTACCTCGATTTCAGTAAGGCGCGATACGGTTCCACGAGAGTTATTCGTTAAATTGGAAAAGATGGGGATCAAGATGAAAATTGAAAGGTGGATAAGGAACTGGTTAAAGGGAGACTACAACAGGTCATACTGAAGGTGAACTGTCAGGCTGGAAGGAGGTTACTAGTGGAGTTCCTCAGGGATCGGTTTTGGGACCAATCTTATTTAATCTTTTTATTACTGACTTTGGAACAAAAGTGGGAATGTGCTAATAAAGCTGGGAGGTATTGCTAACACAGAGAAGGACCAGGATATCACACAGGAAGATCTGGATATCACACAGGAAGATCTGGATGACCCTGTAAACTGGAGTAATAGTAATAGGATGAAATTTAACCGTGAAAAGTGCAAGGTCATGCATTTAGGGATTAAGAACAAGAATTTTGGTTATAAATTGGGGACGCATCATTTGGAAGTAACAGAGGAGGAGAAGGACCTTGAAGTATTGGTTGATCACAAGATGACTATGAGCTGCCAATGTGATATGGCCATGAAAAAGCTAATGCGGATTTAGGATGCATCAGGTGAGATATTTCCAGTAAAGATAAGGAGGGTTAGTACCGTTATACAAGGCACTGGTGAGACCTCATCTGGAATATTTTGTGCAGTTCTGGTCTCCCATGTTTAAGAAGGATGAATTCAAACTAGAACAGGTACAGAGAAAGGCTACTAGGATGATCCAAGAAATGGAAAACCTGTCTTATGTAAGGAGACTCAAAGAGCTTGGCTTGTTTAGCCTAATCAAAAGAAGGCTGAGGGGAGATCTGATTGCTCTTTATAAATATATCAGAAGGATAAATATCAGGGAGGGAGAGGAATTATTTAAGCTTCGTACCAATGTGGACACAAGAACAAATGGATATAAACTGGACACTAGGGCGTTTAGAGTTGAAATTAGGCGAAGGTTTCTAACCATTAGAGAGTGAAATTCTGGAACAGCCTTCCAAGGGAGTACTTGGGGGCAAAAGACATATCTGGCTTCAAGACTAAGCGATACGTTTATGGAGGAGCGGTATGATGGGATAGCCTAATTTTGGCAATTAATTTGGCAATTGATCTTTGATTATTAGCAGGTAAATATGCCCAGTGGTCAGTGATGTGATGTTAGATGGGGTGGGATCTGAGTTACTACAGAGGAATTCTTTCCTGGGTGTCTGGCTGGTGAGTCTGGCCCACATGCTCAGGGTTTAACTGATTGCCATATTTGGGGTCGGAAGGATTTTCCTCCAGGGCAGATTGGCAGAGGCCCTGGAGGTTTTCACCTTCCTCTGCAGCATGGGGCACGGGTCTCTTGCTGGAGGATTCTCTCACCTGGAGGTCTTTAAACCACGATATGAGGACTTCAGTAACTCAGACACAGGTTAGGGGTTTGTTACAGGAGTGGAGTGGGTGACATTCTGTGGCCTGCATTGTGCAGGAGGTCAGGCTAGACGATCAGAATGGCCCCTTCTGACCTTAAAGTCTATGAGTCTAAGAGAACTGGGGCTGGCTGAGCAGGAGATTGGGCCAACAAGCCTTAATTCCACCATATCTGGAATTTTTGAGTGCTTTTGCGTGTAATCCATATATGCATTCGCACACCCCTGCTCTAGGCATCCAGGCCTTTCAGAAATAATCAAATATTTGGGATGAGCATTAAAGTGGGAAGATTGACCTCATTCCATTTACCAAGTTAATGAGCACTTGGCATGAGATCACAGATTTGATCATACCAACAATTTTAAGTTTACCATTATGCCCAGATCTTTGTTATGTGCCAAGCTTTATTCATTTTATTTACATTGATGACCTTGTCTTCACTATTTTCATAGCAGATATAAAGGATGCAAGAATAAAACGGCATATCTTCAAAAACACTTGGAGAGATAAATACATTATGTGGATTTCCCAGGCCCAGCACCTTCAGAAACAATTTGACCATCAGTTAACTTTGGTGATTTTCTGCCACCAGCTGTCGGTTTAGAGATCTTGGCAAAATTAGCTGACCTGCCTTTTGTAAACGTTGGCCATATGGTGACAAATTTTGGCTTTGAGCAGCAAGGCGGGCACTGGTCTTTAGGTTTAGCGCTGTTCTGCAAAACACAGGGTTAGTTTTCCCAGTAGGAATATCAGCAAAGCCTGAAAAATAAGCAACAGCCATTAACCACAGTTGATTAAATTACTTTATTATTCCAATCAATCTGATCTTGCTCAATTCAAGATGGAGATGACAACGGGTAATAATTTAAGAAAGTAAAATGGCATTTACTCACTGAATAACAGAATGGGAATTATTAGGACTATCTTGCGTTCCTAGAATTTTATAGGTGAACTCAGGCAAGGGTGTGGATCTGTGTAACAGCAACTCTACTAAAATGGCAAAAGAGTTTTCCCCAAGCAAATGTTCTCTTTTCCTTTAAAGGGACACCATTAACTGGAAAATCATTTCCATCTAAGCGATGTCTCTCCTATTGTTCTACATAGAGCCGGCCAGAGGAGACAATTTTGTTTTGACCCCTTTGAGGTTTCAGAATTTGTTTTATTCTGATTGGAATGAAAACATAAGCCTTTCAAATGCTTTCATAAAATGAAATTGAATCAAAAACATCAGGCTTTCAATTTGGGGTCTCCCTCCTGCTCAGCAAAACTTTGTCGAATCAATACATCTCCGTAATACATTTGGTTTTGACAATGCAGCACATTTCAATGAAAAAACATTTAGTTAAAAATGTTTAAGCAAAAATTTCCCCCTTCTATCAACCAGAAGAAAAAGGTGTTTTATAATGGGAATGGCTGGGCCTAGAATCCCTCTCTTGCAACCTATATGAGGGCTGGATTTGGCCAATGATGTCCACGTTTTTACAATGCTTCCAAGTCACACCTATGACAACACGATTATTTAGATAGCGTGTTGCACACCTCCCACAATGTGGACCATTCTCCTCTAAAGAAGTAACAATTACCTTTTCTGACCACCTCTGGGAGTCCGTCTGGCTCATACTCTGGCTCGTTGTCCTGGGTCAGTGAATGTAGGTAGATGGCAACCTCATCAGCACCTGACCAAGGGAAAGAGTCGTTACCTGTACAAATAACTTTAAGGAGACTCTGGAAAGATGTGTTTAGAATGCAATGATCTCAATCATTCATTTGTTAATTAAGTACATAAGACGTGTGCTTGTGCAACCACAGTCAACTATAGCAGAGCTTCAGAAACTATACTGATTTATGAGGATCTGGCCCCTCATCTGAATCAAATGTAATAATGGAGGTTTTGAAAACATGTGTTCTAAATAAATGCATTAAGGTTAGAAACAGGATCATGATTAAGGCTATGTTTTAGTCGTGGGTATTTTTAGTAAAAGTCATGGACAGGTCACGGGCAATAAACAAAAAGTCAGGGCCCCGTGACCCCTCCATGAATTTTACTAAAATACCTGGGACTAAATCTTACCGCCTGGGAGAGGGGATGCTCCTGAAGACTGTTGGGAGTGGAGAGAGAGGCAGGGCAATGCTGGTGCTGGGGAAGAGGTGGCTCAGGGCCCCACCACCACAGTCCCAGACTGCTGCTCCAGGGACCGTGCCTGGGGCTGACTGAGCAACAGCCAGCGCGGCTGGCTCTGGGCTTCCCAGCTGCTGAGATCCTGGGATCAGCTGCCAGCACTGCAAAATTCACAGGAGTCACAGAAACCGTGACTTCCAGGAATGATTTGCAGCCGTAAAATCCTTCTAGTATAGCATTTCCATCTTCAACTACCCCATACTTCGCTTGTGCTCCTTTAATAGAGCATTACGGTCAGCAAGTTGTTTCGGCAACGTTTCTTTTTCCTTCCCCAGCTGCTTACAGGATTGCATCCATGTCTTCAGTTTACTGTCAGCGAATCCATTTTGCTTCTTCAGTTGAACTAAAGCCTTCAGATTGTCTAGCTATAAAATAAAAAAAAAATTTAGTTGCTAATAGGAAAATTCATTCTTCTGTCTAAGCATTATACTCTCACTAATGGCATCTCACCTGCCATTAAAAGTTCAGTGCAACTAAAAATCCAAACAAAGTTATAATATGAAGTTGTACAGTGAAGTTCACTTAGTAATATACAATTGAATTCTAGCAGCTTCTAATTCCAACAGAGAAACATTAAAGTCCTGTTTATTGGAAGCTACGTGTGTGTAGATTTCCTTGATAGAAAATCATAATCTAAATATAATATTCAAAATAACCAAATGACAGAACCTGGCGAGCATGTGGCCCAGGCATGTTTGTCCACCTTATGTGCATTGGGGTGCCAAAATAAATGGATGGTGGATATCTGGCAGCCTTATAACACGCACTTCAGGATAATGTAAATATCAAGCACAGTGCTCCATCAGCTGGGCATGGAGTCAGTACTGTAACTCAATGCCTGCTTGCCACAATACCGGCTCTACACTGTGCTACACGAGTGCTTTTTGATGTGTTATTTCTGAGCGAGAGCATAGAACTACAGTCCCTCATTCACCATAAATGGAAGTAGAAAAGATTGCAGACTAGAAAATGCAGAGGAATTGATAAGAAAAATTCACCTAGATGGACAGGTTTAAAAACTTTTCCCCTTCTGCTTGGCAGTAAACACCCAACCTATCGTGTTACAAATAAAACTTCATATAGTCATTACCAGAATTTCTCTTTGCAGTGGCACGTGGAATTGTTCACATGCCTATCCTGTAGTGAGGATAAAGAAGATGTTGGGAGGAGGCTATGGGAAGTAGCCCAGGGAGTTGTAGCTGTCACACAGGTGTTACACGTAACACTGTAGACAGCTGCGATCCACCAGGACCCTGGGCTGAAACCCAGAGTAGAGGAAGGCCTGGGTTCCCCTCATTCCCCTCCCTCCTACTGGATATAAGAGGTTGACTTGGACTGTGGGTCCCACCAGAGGCGAAGATCCTGGCCTGTCTCCCTGGCCCACTAGGTGGGTCAGCAGAGACTGTGAGGGATTGTTCTCCTTCCTTTTCCCCATGCTGGCAAGTGATGTGGTTAGCTGAGTGAATGGCAGGTTTGAGCCATAAAACTGGCCAAACTGAGAACTGCCCTGAATATCTGAGGGTGAAAGCAAATCCGCCAATAAGTGCAGGACCCACCAAGGCAGAGGAGGAACTTTGTCACAGTCTTTTAAGATGCTCCAAGGTTTCAGCCAAGAATAAGACAGTATCGAAACACAACTTCTGGTGGAAATACACTATTCTCAACATGAGAGCTTGCAGAGTTCCCTGGGTGTCGGTAGGCATAAATGGCACCAGTTCTTACTGATTTCAGTTTAAATTATCAATTATTCCAGTTCCTTTGACTGGTTTGCTAGTAAAGCCGGGTTCTGCTCTGCACAGCTTCTGTGTTAAGCTCACTGGAGTCCTTTTCCAAACAGTGTTTCACTGCTATTGCCTATAAGAAAACACATCACATTTTATTTGTAGTTATATTGAATCTATTTTAAAAAATTAAAAATTCCTGATGTCCCTGTAAATGATAGGCTCAGAATACCTTAGAAAACAAAGCCAAAAGAATAAGCTACGTTCTGCTTCCTCCTACAGAAAGAGAAGTTTGGAGTAACTATTGACTTCTGTGTTGTATAACTAAGAGCAATTTGGCCTAAACGGAAACTCAGCATGATGGCTTTACAAAGTGCAATTAAAAAGCCCAAATATCTGAAAATCCATCTCCTTTCACTGTCAGTCCTGGGTTCTAGGTCTGTATCATGCAAAACCAGAACAAGTTCAATTAACACAAATCTTTAACTCAAGACTAGGCAAGGTTATGAAAAATATTTTCAGGCACATTTTCAAGTATATAGTTGTAATGTATAAATATATTTACATAATTTAAGCCATAGTCATAGTACAGTCTGGTAATCATTGGGAGATCTAACAGTGCTTTCTTTTAAAGCTCAATCATAGGGCAGCAGATTGCCCTTGCTCTCATTTTTTTAACATAACATATTTTGTCAAACGAGCACCTATTGGGTTTAGAAGATCCTTCCCAATTCCTCAGTCCTCAGCTGCTCATTTGAGAGGTAACATTTAGGTGTTGGACTGATGATCAGCTATCTAAATATGCCATTGAACAGCCAACAAACAGAAAGGATCAATACCAAACTAGACTCAGTCGGTACAATCCAAATGCAAAGATTGACAAATTACTCTACCTTTTCCTTACTATATACTCAAAGGAATAGGTTACATGTTGTGAGAAACCAGTGTTGTACATCTTAATTCCCCATGTTATGGACCAACAAAGACATTCAGCTTGCACCTCTGTCTCCATAACCACATTCTTCAGGGCAAGGGAAATTAGTGTCGATACTTATCCTCTATCTTAGAATTTATCACCTGACTTTATATACGCAAGGATAGGCAACATGGCATGCGTGCCACAGGCGGCTCTGTGAGCTGATTTTCAGTGGCACTCACACTGCCTGGGTCCTGGCCACTGGTCCAGAGGCCTCTGCGTTTTAATTTAATTTTAAATGAAGCTTCTTATAAACATTTTAAAAACCTTTTTACTTTACATACACCAATAGTTTAGTTATATATTATAGACTTATAGAAAGAGACCTTCTAAAAGCGTTAAATTGTATTACGGCCGCATGAGGCAAATTAGGTGAATAAATGAAGACTCGGCACACCACTTCTGAAGGTTACCGACCCTGTTCATAATAGCTATCTAAACCAGGAAGTTAACAAGATCATAACTGTACCACCACCAATTCAACTGGTTTTCAACCTTTTTAACCTGTTTTATCAGTCATAATAGCTCATAGTACTCAAATTAAAGGAAGTAAAAAATGAGAATGAAACACCTAGTTCCATTCTAGAAAGGTAGGCTTTTTCTGGATAAAAACCTATAGATGTCAAGTTTGAGAGTATGAATCGAGTGTTTCAAGAGTAAACCTGGAAAGAGAGTATGTGTAGAAAATATATACCTCTGTGAAAGGTTTGATTAATGTGCTCACACAGCTAGGATGACACATAGCTATGCCGGACAGCTATAGTATTGGACAAATTTAGAACCTCTGTATGAAGTCAATTAGTAGACCATGTCTATCATAAATAAAAAGCAGTTTTCTATTAGAGAGTGTGGATGAAAGAAGCCGTGCTCATATCAGAACAAGGCTAAAGGGAGCGGTTGTAGGGCATTACCCCCAGATTGCACTTTGGGCCATCTGCTACCTCAGTTTACCTTTAATCTTGCATCAAAACAGATATCACATGTGGTGATTTTACAGTAGTGCTCTTCCAGGTTGGTTTATTATCATAACACAAGACTCAAACATACCCCATAACCAGCCTCAATTATTCTTTTAGGCATATAATGCCTCATTTTCAGGTCTTGATCAGAGCAGGCCCCATCCTTGTAAGTCACCCCTCTCTGGCTGGGACTTCTGCATCCCTGCAAGTCCATCAATGGAGGCTTATCCTGCACAGTTTCAATTCCTTGTAATTCTCTTCCCCCAAAAGGCTTCTGCCTTGGAGTTCTGGAAAAATTGTCACCTGTCCTCTTCCCCCAGGCTCTCTGCCTGGGCACTAACAGGAAAGTCTCTCTCTGAACTTTAGGGCAGAGGGGAGTCTCTCTCTTGAATGACCACAGGCTGCCCTTTTACCTGCCAGCGGGCGGTTTAGATGCATGCTTCTGTCACATAACCCTTGTATTTATTCCCATCATACGGAGATGGGCTAAACCT